>NC_082714.1:29286048-29587655 GCF_030144855.1 Hypanus sabinus
CTTTGCTATCAGATTCTGAATGACCCTTGAACACATGACCATTACTTCTTTTTTCTTTGCACCATTTATTCTGTAATTTATAGCAGCTTTGCCTTTGCACAGCACTGCTGTTGCTAAACAAAATTTTCTGGTCATAAGACTGATAATAAATCAGAATCTGTGAAGTTTATAGAAAAGTCAAAATTACAATTTGCCAACTTTCTGAGAAATGTTCTCTAAAAACCACATTTATGGCAGTTTCTAAATGTTGGATGGAACTTGTTCCAGTTGATTTAAGTACTATTGTGACGGATTCCTAAAAGCTTGATTCCCAAAATACAATACAGAAGTAAAAGTGTACAGATCATCAAACGTGCTTACTCTGTGCTATTCTGGTTCTTTTTTTCCTGTTCTGTTTGCTCAATAGCTGAAGAAAAGCATGCTGCACTTCTCAGGAGTTGAACTTCAATGGCTTTTTGAAGTTCCCTTGGGTCAGGACTCATTACATTTGGGAGCAGCTTCTTCATGTCTTTAAAAAAAAAATTACAATAAGTGAAAAAACACAGCTCAATATGGAATGCATCCAGTCAGGATTTGACTACTAATATGGAAAATCAAAAAAATAAAATTAGATATTTAGAGACAACTTTTATATGTCCTCAATAAATATAAATGGAAATGCAGTAAACTGTAATATAAGGTACAAGAATGGAAGGGGTGTGGAAAGCTATAGTCCAGGTACAGGTTAATGGGACTAGGCAGAATAACAGTTCGGTACCGACTAGATCATCTGAAAAGCCTGTTTCTGCGACTCTTCTTAGATAGGTATAATTTATTATGAAAGACAAGAGATTTGAAGGAACCACAGCACAGATTAAATGTGAAGTCCGAGGCATTCACATAGGATCAGAAACTTTAAAATATTTTTTTAAAACTTTGACAAAAATAATTGAGGTGTCAAATACCTTGAGTCACAGGAGCAGATTTAGGCCTAATCAAGAATTGTGATGTTTTGAAATGCTGGATGATTATTCAGTTTAATTAATAAAAAGGAAACTATTCTGGAATTTCTGTCACAAATCAGGTGTGTCATACCTAACAGATCATTAACTGCACAGAAATTAAAGCAATCACTTCAAATCTCAAAAATAAATTACTAAACTCGTTTATTGTTAACCACTCATGAGCAGATTTTGGTTTACTAAAGGCTAGTCACCAGGTAGAAAATAGAGTTATAATCATACACCACAAATGAGGCCACTCACGTGCCTATATCACAAGTTATTTAAATACATTTCAAGAAAATGAAGTTTTAGTTTAAAAAAATTCTTTGGTTAAACCCAGGAGTTTGGTCTTCAGCTTTAGAAAATGGATCTCAGAAACATTGCCGTTCAATTCAATATTGCGGCCAAAGATTAATTAAGGGAACATGTTGAATAAGACAAATGTAACCACTTCATTCAGCACTTTAAACTAGGTACAGCAATTAAAAATCAAAGAAGCTTCATCAAACATTGATGCTGCGTGTATAATTTCCAGAATGAAGTCAATAATTTGAAAGGTATGGAAAAGGTGGATAAACCACAAATTACAGAAGATTTTCATGAAATTTGTATGTTATGAATAATACTTTATCAAAATTCTACAAGGTGTCCCAAGTTATGGCTTAAAGGTTGTTATTCTGACATACCTAATTTCTCTTTAGCAGCTCCATTTATAAAATTGATATCCTCTCCAGGTAATAGTTCCAGCTGCTCCCGACATGAAGAAAAATCACCACACTCAAAGCTACTGAGAGCTCTGTAAAGACAAGACAGTAGATTTTCTTCAGTTGATTGACCCTCAGCCTTGCTTTACTTCAAGGTACAAGTTCTTAAAATCAAAACTATCGGGTATTTTTACAATAACACCTTAAAATGTAACAAAACATTATATCACTTCAAAGTTTGACCTCAAACTACAGAAATATATTTGTACCAATATTTGGTCACCTCCCAAAGTGATGATAAGCATCTCAAGAGGAGGAAAGATAGTCAAATAAGAAAGGATAAGGTGGGAATTTCAAAGGGATCTTGATAACTGAAGGTGTTACCATTAATAGTGTGGCATTCACATTCAGGTTAAATTATAAAATACTTACCTTCGAATTTCCTCACAAAAGTCAGAAATGTAATCCCAGATTACCAACTGGATAAAGAATAAATAAATCATTGTTTTAAAGCCTCAAATTTTAAGAGCAGATTTTGGTTCAACAGGAATTAATCTTTCTCAGTCATATTTCTAGGAAGCTCCTCTTCAAGGCTAATATTCTTCTCTGAATTAGATTTAATGAATGGCAGCTCAGGTTCCAAAATGAATTCTAGACTGTAAATAAATCAATTCGTGCTGCATGACATTTAAAAATGTTCATATATGCACATATTCTAAAAGCTTTCGTGCTTAATATCTGTGCTCCATCAACAACTTCATGAGCTAAGATGACCCAGTACAGCTACAGCACTGACATGTGTGCAAAACTGCCTTAGAATGTTCTACCTTTAATGTGCCCTAGAATCATGCAATCAGCCTACCCCTGCCCCACACCCAACCAAAGAAATGAATCATTCACTTGTGCTGTCAAGTGGTTTCCACTCACTAGCTCCCTATTGTTTAATTTGGATTTTGCCATACATGCTTTATTCCAGAAACCAGTCCAAGCAGCAACAGAAAACCTGAACTTTAATGACAACAAGAAAGACTGCCAACAAATCAACATTTAATTTGAGTACTGCAAGAGGAAATGCATTAAAACAAATGCTTCAGATTTTTATTTTGGAGCTACACGAGGGCAGAAATGGTAGAAATATTTTGTAGCAATGTACTTGACACAAAGAAGCATAATTGTGACTGAACACCAGGCATTCAGTTCTTGGAATTCCAACCTGTAGTGTAAAAAAAAATTGCCAATATACTAGCAGTGGCATTTTTAAATCCACAAGCTCCAGTAAGTTGAAAGGCAGGTGGTGCACATAAGCACACCTTTCAAAATTCTCCTTTATGTCGGACACAATCTTGACGTCATTATACACTGATTCAGTCATTGATTCACCTGGGATTCCTCACCTTTAGGACTATGAAAGTCCCTTTACCACATTGACAACTATAACACAAAGGCTGATTACAATGGTTGAAATTGGGGCTGAGCTATTAAGAGGACCTTATCACTGACACCAGTAGACAAAAACACTGCAAAGCTACGAGAGCAGAGGAGGAGCAAATGGACAGCTTTATCAAGAAGGCAGAGCATTTGCTGCTTATGATTGGCCGCTTCCTGTGTTATAGTCCTAGTATTTAAACTTCAGCTGCACTCAAAGCTTTGAAACCAGAAGATGCTCAATGGGATTGCAGTAATCAGTTCAAATAATACAGCCAAACACTGATCAATAAGGGGTTGCAAATGGTATTTCAAGTACATTATCAAAATATGTATATTCTTTACAGGCAGCCACAAAACAAATAAACCCAAAAGAACCCATTAAAAGAGACTATTAAACTCCCAATGTGCAAAAATAAACACAAATTATGCAACAATAAGGTAAGCAGACATTTAGAACTCAAATTCATGAAAGTGAGTCCACAGCCACGAAGCTAGTCACAGCTGATTCAGGAGCCTGTTAGCTGCAGACCACAGCATCAGTTCAGTGCAGATATAAATAAACCTTGCGAGCCAAACACTGACCTCTCCCTCACCTCTAGCACCGACAACATGACCCCTTCAAACTGGCCAGCACTAAAATTGGCCAAATATTGGGTTGCTCCTTGATCTCAGGTCCCACTGGCTAAATCGGCCAACAGCAGGTCATTCTCCATTCTCGGGGCGGGCCCTGCTCCCTCAATTTAGCCTGTATCTGACCTTTCTAATCTGGCCTGACACATCAATCAAACATCGGCTTGTTCCTTGCTCTCAGCTTTGCCTCGCCACTGATCCATTGCTTCAACCTGGCTATAATTCCTCTCCAGCAACGGCCATGCATTGGCCTGTTTACAGCTCTCAGACCCAGCCCCTGCCACCTCGATTCGGCCTGTACACATCACACTGCAACTGTCCTGCACCTTAGAGACACCAGTTCACACTACAAAAATGCCTCCAGGTCATATGGCTGGTTCAAAAGCTAACTCTGAAAGGGAAATTACAGGCTACTGAATGTAGTGATTGTTTGCTGCCAGCAAGTTGTCGCTGTGCTTCACCAGTGCCATCTTAAAATAGAAATTTTCCAACAGACCATGATCATCCATGACATTCAATATCCCCGACCCCCAAAAAAAAGACAATCAAGTCTTAGGAAAGTGTAGGCATGGCACAGTTTTACACTATTTGGAGTTAGAGGAGACTTGTTATGTCACCAAAGACCATTGCAAATTTACAAAAAGTGTACAGTGGGGAGCATTCAGAAAGGTGGCATCCTAGCTTGGTATGGAGGCTCTGATACACAGGATCACAAGAACCTGCAGAGGGCTGTAAATTCAGCCAGCTACTCTCAGGCACAAACCTCCCCGCTATTAAGGACATCTTCAAGACTTGATGCCTCAAGTCAGCGGCATCCATCATTAAGAACCTTCACCAGCTGGGACAAGTCCTCTTTTCATTTCTAGCATCAGAAAGGAGATACAGGTGCTTCAAGATCTTCACTCCATGCAGAGTTCTGAACAGTCCATGAACCATTGAACATTACCTCATTATTCTTTTGTTCTTGCACTGTTTATTTTGTAATTTATACACTACTGCTGTCACTAGATAACAAATAAACTATTCCGATTTTGGAAAGTCACCACTGATTGGAAACTCGACTACACATATTCCACAAGTCTAAGATAAAGGTTCTGTATCCTTAGTAAAGCAGCACATTTACACAAATTCACAGATGTGCAAACCTGTACAATTTGAAAGTATGATCTAAAACACGATAGTTGTATTTGGCCTTTCATACCCTACCATCGGAGTGTGTCAGAATGCAGTAAGCCTCATGTAACTGCCCTGTTTCTTTAACAGCATCTGACAAACCCTTGACCTTCATTACCTTAATGCTCAAGAACCATCAACCTAACTTGGACACATGCTGCTAACCATTAACGACAGATTAAAATCTTAGAACTTAAAATTAAAATCCTTGAAGCATAGACATCCTATCGGCAGCAACCACCAGCTTTGCGAAAGAACAGGCAAACAGTGATGATAGCCAAGTCAACGTACACAAGGCTCTCAAAGATAGAAAAAACAGGTTCTGGAAGCCTGCAACTCTTTCTTAAAGTAACAATGGGTCGCAAGGTAACCAGAATAGACAACGAATTTATAATACCAATGTCTAACAGACAGCAAATAACTAGTAATTTTCTAAAAAATGGCAGAAACATTCTTTAAAAATAAAAACGAGAGATTCTGCAGATACTGGAAATCCAGAGTAACACACACAAAAGGAACTCAGTAGGTCCAACAGCATCAATGGAAAGGTTGACGTTTTGGGCCAAGACCCTTTATCATTATCGTGTTATTCTTTACAAACCGTGCCTGTCAAAATACATGTACATTTTATACAAATTAGATTTTACAGTATAATCTTTCGAACCTGATGTAGTTCAAATCAGCCTTCAGGTGAATGGATGATCCATTTGTACCCTTCTTCAAAGCTAATACACTGTTTTGCCACTCCTCCACAGCAGGCCAGTCAGCTAATGAAATGTAGCACTCACAAGCTTTGTTTGCCAAATAATTCAAAACTTCAGGGGAAGTATCACTTTGCTTTGTAAGAACAGTTTTCTTGCTTTCAGCTGTAATAAAAAATAAGTTCTATATCAATGACTAGCCACTTTTTAAGTGCAATGGATCATTTACACATTTCTCAACCACACAAAAAACTGGTAACAGGGAATAAGATATACTTCTATCCCTCAGATCAAGTTAACTTGGCAAGTGAGAGAAAAAAATAGAATTTAGTACATTCAATACTCATGATTAAAATCTGTTTAATTTCCTGGCCAAATTGTAGTAGTTAAGTACAATTTAAGCTGAAGGGAAATTGCTTTCGATCAAGGGTCTGACTACACTCCAAGCCCTGACCCTTGGGATAGCAAGGCCAATAGAGCACCAATGAGTTAAAGGAGACGGGAAACATAACAGGTCTTTGTGCAGTTGAATCACAAACAAGATAAAGTTTACAGGTGCTGAAAATCAAAGTAATACACACAAAATGCTGGAGGAACTCAGCAAGCTGGACAGCATCTATGGGAAAGAGTAAACAATCGATGTTTTGGGCCAAGACATTTTGTGCATATTACGAAGGTCTTTGTGTAGCATTGCTTCTTAGAATGAAAAGCAAAACAGCAATAATCAAATTCAGATTTTAACTATTCAAATAGGAGTTGACAGGAAAGGTGGGAGAGACAGAAGCTATGGAGGCAACTCAATCGAGACACCGAACAAATTGAACAACACTTCCACATATATAATTATTGAAATTAAATCTACAGATTCTGGAAATTAAACATCTAAAGAAAATGCTGCAAACACTCAGAACATCAGGCACCATCTGCCGAAAGAGAAGCAGAGTTAATGTTACAGGTCTGACCCATTGGCAGAACAAAAGTTTATGGCTGTGAAAGCTTTGATATCTGCAAGAATTTTTTGTTCAGAAAAGCATCAACTTTCAAAATAGGATATCGAAAGATTAATTATCAGGATATCTACCAAAGGAAACAATAGTACAGGACACTCAGGCTGAAAGAAAACTATGAGCTTACAGCAGTTTTTTCACAGAACATCTTTAGGATGTTTCCAAGATGGTATACATTACTAAGTATTGCTTGCGTTAACTATTTTCTGATTTATGATGCGATTTCAGCTCAGCACAAAAATATTTCACTAATACCTCCATTTATTAAGGTAAAGGCAACTAGTAAACAAATTATTCATACTCACCATTCCCTGCATGTTTAGGGCTGGCAAAATTACCACCACTATTGCTGTTAGGTACTTTCAGAAGAGATTTGTCAAGGCCTTTAATGGAGCAGTCTATTCCAGTCATAGCACACAGCTGTTCCTGATATTCATTTGTTGCTTTTTCAAATCTGAAGCAGTAAATAGAATGAAGAAAGAAATTGCAGTTTCAAATGTATTTTCAAACAGAATTCTGCAGAAAATTAAATACTGAGTTATCCATGTCAGAGCAATATTACAGGAAAATCAAGGTAGTAAAGCCCGAATCCACATGACATACCCTGTACCATATTTCTTTCAAATCAAAAGGAGACACATTAGCAGGTGAAATGAAATTAAGCTAATCTTATTTTCTTTACTATAAATAGTCTTTAAATCTAAATTACAACAAGTAACAAGAAAACTCTCAACATATTCTATGATTCTAACAAGTGGTATTTCAGCTTGTTAAAAATATGAATGGAAAAATATGAAATGCACCAAATATCTGACAAAAAATGTCACAACTTAGGCTGCAGCTATAAATCTTTCGTTTTAACACTGCAAGAAACTCACTGATTTTGTTTTGTGCCTTCGTTATGCAAAAATAAAGCAGCAAGTTTCTGCACTCCAATCCTATATACTTTCCTATCCTTCCCATTAAAATATTTACTGAATGCACCAGAATATGGCTTTCTACAATTTCAGTAATCTTTAAAACAGATTACTTCACTTAGCTGGAAGGCCTCCCACTCCCACGTAACTCAATCAACTTGGTAATTCTAAAACTTCATCCCAGTTTCCGTATCTTGGCAGATATGCCCTCAAGACTTCTTCAATTCTGCAGATTAGATTTTGTGAACTATTATTATTAGATGACCACAATGAGAAAATCAGATTTGTACAAGTTTGAACTATTGGTTTGCAGGTTATCTCCAGCTAAGGAGAAGCCTCCAGCTGTTTAAACTGAGGGCTAACATTAGGAGGAATAAGTATTCCAACCAAACCAGACAAAATAATCGGTCTACAAACTGCACAACTTATACCTTCCTTCAGCCTGCTGTGCCACGGGGTTTATCCACAGAAGATTCTTTGCCAGGATTGCAGAAGACCAGACAGCCATTCCCTGTATAGCTTCAGGACAATTCAGTTCACACAGTGCTTCAACGATCATCATAACAGTCACTTCAATTTCATTTCCCTTCAAATTAATTATAATAGTTATAAACTGCATGACATAGCCACTAAATGCGGAAATTGAAAGAAAATAATGCTCTGTCGTCAAAAGCAGCTTGATATCCCATTAATTTTCTTAACTAATTTATCTTGAGAACAAAAATCATTTCACTTTTATTTTCTTATCACATTATAAAATTAACAGCATCTTAGACAGCCGTGGTCTTGAAATTTTATTTCTAATCTTTAGGTTACATGAAGCTGTACTCCAAGAGCAATTTTACAGGAAGTAGAGCTCAATACTGATACCCATGGCATACATGATATGCCAATAATTTTCTTCTAAAAAGGACAAATTAACATTGGTTCTTCTTCCATTTCATTAGATCAATCCTAGTGTTGTAACTGAACCGTCTATGGGCATGAACAGTTCAGGAACAGGCCTTCAGCAACACAGAAGGTCAGTTCTTAGGCTACTTCCTAATACCAAATTGATTCCATCTGAAAACTAATACGTGAGATGGCAAAGCTGCGTCAAGACTACATCTTGTTCAAAATGGTGCAAACAGACTGGTCTTCCCTCATACTCATACACTGAATTTCATTAACATGGAAAAAATGCCGGATATTCATGAGAACACTTCCACCTGACGAATTTTCAAATATCCCTAATCATTCCTAATTTTACATGACAGGAGTCTTGTGCTTTAACCCGATTTATTAGCTATGGAGGTATTTGATTGCTTACATTGTTGCTTCCACTGTTTGGCATGTTTTGGAGCATCACTCAGCTAGGATCTTTTTAAGCACATCTGCTGCTGCTTTTGCTGTGCTACTGAGCCAGGGTGGAATTGGTTAGTTTGTTAGGAATAGTAACAAGATAAGCCAGCTATGAGCTTACTGACAAGCAGTACAATACAAATTTTGCTGCTGTCCCACATTGCCTCACGAATGCTCAATTTTCAGCTTCTAATTCTGCCCTAACCAATACCAATGCAAAAAAGAATGAAAGCTACACAGAGAAGACAGGAATAACAAAGATTATAGATAATTCTACCATAACTATCACAAAGAGGCATCTGCATCCTACATAACTACTGAATAAAATTAAAAATATTTCAGTGCCTTATCTGAAAAGTACAATTCAGACCAGAACATTGAGGCGGTTGTTAAACTAGCTTTGAAGATAACTAAATTTTGATATGGATTGTTCAGTGTTATTTTTCTTGCAGCATAATTGTCCTAGGTCTGCACCTGATAGTCCACTTCTTTGTTCACTTGGAAATTCAGAATTTCATTGCAATTTGATACCACCAAATACCTTCCAAGCTCAAGTCAAAGTTAAAATTCAACTACCATGCAAAGATGTTACACAAGGAATACAACAAGATCCTACTTTTAGGTATTTTTTAAAAATTGCCATCTGCAGGCTACCTGATCACTTCTACTTACACCCCATCTTTAATGTTAAGAATCCCGCCCCCCCACAAAGTTTAATTTTTCTTAAAAAGATTTGCTTTATTTTTCCACTATCTTTTGATGTGTAGTACATGTGACATGCATTTATCTGTGACAAATCAAATCAGCAATAATTCTGCTTGGCAGTCCACAAATGAGTTGAGACACGTTTTGTTGGCACCAGAAGCATGATGACACTTACAGGCTGCTCAGCACAATTCTCACTGCTTTGAATTTGAGAGCAGGTTGAAGCATCAGGAAGAAACCTACATGGTCATGGGGAGAACATACAAATTCCTTAGAGGATCAGCGGTTGCTGCCCTAAAAACCAGTGGCGTAACAAGCGTTTGATGAGTACAGACCGCAGCAGAAACCTAACTTCAATCTTACAGCTGGCACTGTAAAGTGATTGCACGTAATTGCTGCGCTACAAGGCTTATGATAGAATTTCAACCCATTTCAAGGTCAGGTGTACACAATGATGTGTAACTACAGTTCACTCTAAAGGACAGGGGATAGCAAGATAGAAATGAGAGACTGCAGATAATGGAATATGGAGCAACAAACAATCTGTTGGAAAAGCTTGGGTTTCTACAATGCTGAATTGTACAGAGTTCACAACAAAACTGCATCAGGACTCTATACTTCATGTTATTTATAAATACTTATGGACTAGGGTGAGGAAGAGACAAAGAGTTTTAAAAATGTGACTGTTTAATTAAAATAAGGCAGTGCTCAGACAGATATTCCTACTCATCTGCTGCACTGAAGAACTTAGTAAATTTCCATTTAATAAGTAGGATATTGTACTCCACCATTACAATTCTCTCTCCTAATGACTGCATGGCGTAACTGAAGTTTTGAAATAGATCTCCCCCAAAGCTAAATCATGCAGAACCATTATTTGATAGTACATCACATTTTGCGTGCAATTGTAAGATCTTTTTCCACTAACCTGAGTTGCATTACTGTTTTTCATCTCAGTCAGCAAATCAAATCCATGCCTGACCGTCACAGCTGGTTGCCCAGCCAGTAAGCCAACCCTCATTATTGCAACTCGAATTCGCGTTAACCAGTCTTGACATGTTTGCCGATTTGTGTAGAAAAAAGTCCTAATAACCTGCAATATGATAATGATACAGATCTTAGATGACACAGCACCTTGGCAACACAAAAATATAGCAACTTAAAATATAAAAAAAAGATACTGACCTTTGGTGGTGCCATAAGTGCATTAGCACATCCTTCATAGGCATTGTACATCAACTTTTCAAGATTTTCCAAAAATTGAAGTAGGAGAACAAGTCTTAATTGGTTGCTAATATGCCCATCATCATTGTCAGCAGTCGTCCACTGACTGATGTCTTGATCAGGGTTCAGAGTATGTGCAGCAAGACTCCTAATAATACCTGGAATTTTAAAAGACCAAGTTGTTATTAATGATATACATCCGTTAGATGGAAATGTGACTTCTACTTTCAATACTGCATTCAACATCAACAACTTCTGTGCTGTATATATTTTTGTTTATAGCTGCAGTTCAGGATTAGACAAAAGAATAGATTCCTATTTAGTAATTAGGTATTTAGTAATACCTAGTAAACTACATGAAAGCAAACTTTTTAATAGTAACTCTTAAACTACAGAGCTGCAGGTATGAGCAACAACAAGCTACTTAAACAGTATTTAATCAGGTCTTATTAAATCTTGCAGCTTTATAAAACTAGTAAGACCAAATGTGAATTGCATTTCGCTCTGGTCACCCATTTTAGAAAGGATTTTGAAGCTTTGGAGAAATATAGAAGAGGTTTACTAGGATGCTACATGTGCTATAAAGAGAAGGTAGAAAAACTTAGGTCATTTTCTTTGGAACTGCTGAGGCAAAAGAGAGATTGGATACTGGTTTATCAGACTATGAGAGACACAGAAAGACAATCTTTTTCCTGAGTTGATATATCTATTATCAGAGGGCATGCACTTAAGGTGAGAGGGGGTAAGGTCAAAGCTGATGTGTGAGGCTTGAATTTATTTATTTTTTAAAAACAGAATGGTGGGTGCCCAGAATGCACTGCCTGGGATTTGATTGAATCTAGTAAGATGGGGTCTCCTTCCACATGGATACTGACAGCATTGATTCTTCAATTTCAAGTCTGATTGTTCCTGGGTATTCTGGACTAGTTTCAACCAGAAACCTTGCTTCGATGCTCAGATGAAAGGTCCAAGTTCTTTGATCTGGGAAAAAATGTCTACAATGAAAACACTGGTTCCTGTATCTTCTGATCTGACCATGTCAAGGCACAATACAACATAGCAACCCTCCAGGCCAAGTCCATGCCAACTACTTGACTACTCATTTATATATTTCCTATATTAATTCTATTCTTTTTAAAATCCGCAATATATTCTCATCAACCCCTTTTCTGATTCCATCACTTACTTCTAAGCTTGGAGAACTTAGTGGCCAATTAACCTCCTAATCTATGTGAACTTGAGGCACGGGAAACCAGGGCATCCTGGAAAATCCACATGGTCACAAAGAGAACATGCAAACTGCACACAGCACCAGAGGTTAGGGCTGAGCTTAGATCTCTGGGCAGTCAGTGAATCTACTGTGCTAAATAATTCACTATTGTCCTAATCTCATTCTTTATCAAAAGTGATGTATCTTATTATCTAACCATCCTTCCAAAATGTCAAGTTCCCAACATGAAGTTCCCACCCTAGGTTAACTTGCAATTAGTTGCATTTGCTTCTGTATTGACAGTCAGATCATACCAATTTCTATTTTTCTTTAATGTAGATATCATCTATTCCTCATGTATTCATCTTTCCATCACTTTACCTTCTACTACCCATCCCCTTTCACCAGCATTTTAACCCCATAAATGTTATACTTTAAATATTGTACATCTGCATTCTTAAACCTGTATTTAATTGACCATATTGATTCATCCAAACTCATTAATAGCTTATGAACTAAGGAATATATAACAAGGTAATTGAAGATATTGTAATGAGAGATGCAGAGATGGCAGAAGAACTGAATGCGCATTTTGCATCAGTCATCACAGTGGAAGACATCTGCAGTATACTGGACATTCAAGAGTGTCAGTGAAGTGAAGTTTGTGCAGTGAAATTTACGACTGAGAAGGTGCTCAATAAGCTTAATGGTCTCAGGGTGGATAAATCTCCTGGACCGGATGGAATGCACCCTTGGGTTCTGAAGGAGGGAACCGGAGAGGTTGCGGAGGCATTAACGATCCTTCAAGAATCCACAGATTCTAGCATTGTACCTGATGACTGGAAAATTCAAATGTTACTCTGCTATTTAAGAAGGGTGTGTGGGAGCAGAAAGGAAACTATAGACCTGTTAGCCTGGCATCAGAGGCTGGGAAGTTGTTGGAATCAATTGTTAAGGATGAGATTATAGAGTACCTGTAGGCACATGACAAGATAGGCCAAAGCCAGCATGGTTTCCTGAAAGGAAAATCCTGCCTGACAAACCTACTGCAATTATTTGAGGAAATTACAAACAGGGTAGACAAAGGAGTTGCAGTAGACTTGGTGTACTTGGATTTTCAGAAGGCCTTTGACAAGGTGCTGCACATGACACTGCTTAGCAAGATAAGAGCCCATGGAATCACAGGGAAGTTACTAGCATGGGTGGAGCATTGGCTGGTTGGCAGAAAGCAGAGTGGGAATAAAGAGATCCTATTTTGGCTGGCTGCCGGTTACCAGTGGAGTTCCACAGGAGTCAGTGTTGGGGCTGCTGCTTTTTATGATGTATGTCAATGATTTGGACTATGGTATTAATGGATTTGTGGCTAAATTTGCTGATGATACAAAGATAGGTAGAGGAACAGGTAGTGTTGAGGAAACAGAGCCTGCAAAGAGACTTAGTTTAGGGGAATGGGCAAATGAAATACAATATTGGAAAGTGTATGGTCATGCACTTTAGTGGAAGAAATAAATGGGCAGACTATTATATAGATGGGAAGAGAATTCAAAATGCAGACATGCAAAGGGACTTGGGAGTCCTTGTACAAGATACCCTAAAGGTTAACCTCCAGGTTGAGTCGGATGTGAAGAAAATGCGATGTTGGCATTCATTTCTAGAGGTACAGAACATAAGAGCAGGGATGTGATGTTGAGAGTCTATGAAGCACTCATGAGACCACACTTGAAGTGTTGGGCGCAGTTTTGGGCTCCTTATTTTAGAAAGGATATACTGATATTGGAGAGGGTTCAGAGAAGGTTCACGAGAATGATTCCAGGTATGAAAGGTTTACTGTATGAGCAATATCTGGCAGCTCTTGGGCTGTATTCTTTGGAGTTCAGGAGAATGAGAGGGGATCTCACTAGAAACATTCCGAATGTTAAAAAACCTGTACAGATTAGTATGGCAAAGTTATCTCCCATGGTAGGGGATCCTAGGACAAGAGGGCACAACTTCAGGATTGAAGAATGTCCTTTTAGGACTGAGATGCAGAGAAATTACTTTATCAGAGAGCTGTAAATCTGTGAAATTTGTGGCCATGAGCAGCTGCGAAGGCAAAGTCATTGGGTGTATTTAAGGCAGAGATAGATAGGTTCTTGATTAGCCAGGGCATCAAAGGGTATGGGGTGAAAGCAGGGGAGTGGTGATGACTAGAAGAATTGGGTCAGCCCATGACTGAATGGCAGAGCAGACTCAATAGGCTGAATGGCCTACTTCTGCTCTTATATCTAATGGATTTCCCACTTCAAGAAAGATCATAACATTGCAAAATTTATCCACTACCTTCAATTGTCTGGAATGTATCCTGTGCTCTGCCCAATGGTGTCCGTAGTTTTGAAAGCACTGTAAATTGCGCTGCTTCCCATACAGCCCATTGCCATAACACAGCCTCAGTTTTCAAAAGGTTTCGAGGTATGGTCGATTGGTCACATTTGTCTAATCTCTGACAGCTGTGAAACAGTCTCTCGAGCCAATGATCTTTGCTGAAAGGAATACAAAAAATTTACCAGTTTCAGTCTAATCCATTACACTGTACTTACAAATATTACTGATTCTTTCAAAGTATTATGCAAGTAAAACAAATCTTACAAAACAAAAATCATAAAGCTGGAACTGGAAAATAAAATTAAAACCTTACCCAATCCTGTGGCAACTTCCATACAAAATGAAACTAATTAGATCAGAGAAGTCCTGAGGGTGAAATGTGTTACTGGGAGCTTTGCTCATATGGTTACTGATGGCCAATGAGATCCCTTGCACCTCTGTGTGATTGTTGTTACTGTAAAAACAAAAACACTTTTTTTAGTCAGTAGTCAATTTCTTCATTATCCAAATACAATCTTCATTAAACTGCATGGAACAGAAGAAACATTTTCAAAGAAACCAGCTGTACTCGCTCTTAACTGCATCTCAAAGCTTCTCTACATCTAAGACAAGAATTTTCATTTTAACAACTTTGAACATGAACTTTTGTTTCTGCTGGGGGAACTCAGGTCAAGCAGCATCCATGGGGAGTAAGGAAGAAATCAATGTTTCAGGTCAAATCTTGCATTAGAGCATTTTATTTTTCCTTTTGGAATTTCAACTAATTATCTTACTTCCCCCACTTGTATCACCTTCGACTGATCCAATTGAAGTATCAGTTCTGTTATTCAATTCTTCAAGATTTTCATCTCATTAGACCTCAGTATTTACTACATCCCTTCCTAAAGTTTGTCATCTCTCCAATTCTAATGAATATTCAAGGCCAAAATGTTTTTTTTTTATATACACAGATACTGTAAAGCGGAGAACATCCAGCATATTTTCATCCTAAATCCAGTAGGTTTCTTTGCCGATTTTCATTTTGTTGATTGGCTCAAACTCCCAGCAATCAATAGAAAACAGACATGCATCTATCACACTAAGGTGCAAAATCCTTAGTGTAAATGTTGGTCAAGTGAAAAAATAGCAAGCAACTACAACTTAAAGAGAAACATTTCACTGATTTAGTTTGGACTGCAAGATTACTCAGTTCAATTACGTATGCAATTTACAAACTGTAGATTTGACAAGTTATATTTAAAGCAAACAATGAAACTAATGTTTAAAGCCATCATACCTTAAAGCAACATCCAGAGGAATGGTCTTCAAAAGTTTTCCAAAAGCCTGCCGTACACGAACTCCACAATGAACTAACTGCACACGGCAAACATCAACACATCTATGAACAAAACCAGTATCAACTTTAGTCTGCAAACTTCATATGTAATCTAAATAATCATACATATGAATGTGCAAATAGTACAAGGAAAAAGTATCAGAAATATACCTTTGCAAAAGGTCATTTGGCAAGGAAGTAGAAACGATTTGTAAGCTGCTGCATGCTTGTAAGCAAATAGAAGCATCTTCATGAACAGCTACGTTTAAAAAACAAGACAGGATGAGAATTTCATCTTTTAATGTGTAAACTAAATAACTAATCAATAGAATTCTTACCATTTGATAACAATCCTTTGCAGAATTTGTGAAAAGATGAGAGAGCAAATAAGGGAGCGTAAGTTTCCGATTTCTTCATTAAAACTGTTATTTCTAATGCCCATGTTAGCAGTAATTTCCTGGTGAGATAAAAATAGGTTTTGAAAGTGAAAACTAAAAATTCTTTTTACTGCTGGCTACAACTTGCAATGAAAAATACTCGATTA
Source organism: Hypanus sabinus (assembly GCF_030144855.1). Taxonomy (NCBI): domain Eukaryota; kingdom Metazoa; phylum Chordata; class Chondrichthyes; order Myliobatiformes; family Dasyatidae; genus Hypanus; species Hypanus sabinus. The sequence continues at coordinate 29,302,292 of NC_082714.1, forward strand.
CGTATATATTTGTTCCACATAGGAAAACACCAGAAAAGATGATTTACCTTGCATCACTATTCAAAATATCCTTACTGAGCAACGTTCCTAGAAGATTCAGTATGATGGCAAAGTGTTTCTTTGTTGCCATGGTGACAGTACTGATAACAGCACCATCAAACAGAGAGGGTGATGATGAACTCAGACTGCTAGATATGAAATGGTCATGCCTGCAAAGACCAGAATGAACAATTTTTATCTGAAGCTGAATGGGATTTTGAAAATGAATCAAACCTGGCAGTTCAGTTCTTATCACAGTCACATATTCAATGAGCAAGGTTTATAACAAATTTTGTAAGATTTCAAAAACTGTAGTACAGCTGAAAGCATTATTTACTAATACTTTAATGTAAATAATGTTAACTTTGTATGAAGGAGGGTTTTGAGAATGCATGCCAAATGCCACATGAAGCTGGCAATTTTCTACCGTGTCCAAGAAAGTTGAACTAACAGTCTAGTTTAACCCTTGGTTCTAAATTTTCAATATTTCTAATGCCTTCATTTATTTTACTGACCAATGCCCCCTGCAATGTTAATCTATTCACCAAACGATGCACCAATTTCAGGGTGCAATTAAGGTTCCTGTCACCCACAGCATTTGGTGAATCTTAATTTTCACAGAACACAACGTTTGGCAATAATCAATGATGAAAGGATCGCACATTAAAAATTCAGAACAAATTCCCAATTTAACATTTTAAAATTCAGCCAGAGGGAGAATATTTAAAGCAACTGTAAAACAAAGACCTTAAGAGGACAAGACAAAATTGATCACACCTTGCAAATGTGCACTCAAAGCTTACCATACCTTGTACAATGGGAATATAAAGTGTACAGAACTCCATATTGGATGGCAGGATAATGAACAGCAAGGTTGGCATGTACAACTGTAAGATTATCGCTGAGTAGGGCAAACATTGTGGGGGAAAGAGCCCACATCTGTAAAGAAAAGTCACAAAGCACTATTAGAAGTAATTCTAAGTGCAACTCAAGTCTCCAATTAAAAAGATTTATTTAATGGTACAGTACAGTAACAGGACCTTCCCAAAAACTCTACACCACCCAATTGCATCCATATGACCAAGCTACTAATCCATACATATTTAGAATGTGGGAAGAAACCAGAGCACCCAGAAGAAACCGATGTAGTCACTGGGAAAATGTAAAAAACTTCTTACATACGCCAGTAGAACTGAATCCAGGTCACTAGCACTGTAATAGTGTTACATAATTATAGAGTCCCCAAATACTTCTAAAATGTCAAACGTGCAGTTTACCCCATATGAAGTATTAGTTTAACTCACACATATATACTTACACCAATCAAGGAATTTTTTGCATTTCCAATTGTAGTAAGGGCACTTAAGTCAAATAGTACAATAAACTCTGCACTCTCTTCTTTGAATGTAATGTCCCTGAAAGCTTCATGATGTATCTCTGAACAGACTGGAGGAAGTGCTACGTCTTGAAGAAGACTGTTCAGTGCACAAGTCATTTCCCCCAAAATCAGTTTGTAGGCAGTTTCTAATACAGGAATATTCTTCAGACTTAACACAGCCTGATATACAAACTGTGCTGTTGATACAACCTGTATAGGAATGAATGGAAGAGATTAACATATTATTGCACAATTGTTTTTAAAACAGCATTATATTTCTTTTAAGTAATATTTAGCAGGAAAACATTTCACAAGAGTAAAAATTCCAAGTAAAATGGGGTTTATGTATTCCCATCAACAAATTTATGATTTTATTATTAATCTGACATTAATCATTTTGTTTGTTTATCAGTGAACTTATGCAGATTTCTTCGGGGCTTAACTCCCATTTACACCACAACTTGCACAGAAAGCACAGGTACACAAAAAGAAAAGATGCCTACTGTTTCTTCAATGATAGTAGGTGCATTACTAATACCTTTAATGATCACAAACTATATACTATCAGAAAGCATACACACATTAAGACAAGACAGGAAACTAGTACTTCCTGTCCTCCATCTTTCTGCCTACTCTGATCTTTCTGTGCAAGTTGCACTCATTCTACGTTGAACGTAGCTTCACAAAATGTTAACTGGCTGTATGATACACTGTTCTATCCCATAAGATAAAATGTCAGCAGTATTATCAAAAACAATTATGGAATAATAAAAGCAGAGTAATATGAAATACAGTCCATTTAAAATCATCCACATCCATGAAGCTCAAAAATCTTTGCACAGGTTCAAAACATAACAGTACTAATTATTCCTCCCAACAAATGACATGACACCTGACTATGGTCCCAACTTCACTGTTTTACTAGAGAAGACAATATATAATTTTTCTGAACTACCAAATATCCACATGGCATTTTCTGTAGTTCTGCGGCTGCCCACACTACTTGAGTGCATTCAATATGCAGTTCAGCAGTTATTTGCTCCAGGATAAGATCACTGAATACAGCATACACACGAGTGGGACAGTAGTAGTGGGACTATTAGGACTGCTTCAAGGGGGAAGGTCATCATCCCCCCTTTCTACTGACATGTTCGGTACTGAGAGATGACATGGACTTGTTGGATCAGTTGGCCTCCTGTGTGGAAGTAAAGTGATTGCAATCTCTTAAAGGAGTGGGAGAAATCAGCCTTCTGTTTCAATATTTTAAATTGACTTTAATATGTGAACACAGTGCTTTAAGTTATTTTGGCAAATATTTTTAATCTTAACTTTTAAAAACATCCTAAGTTTTTGCTGACTGCAAATGTCAATGATTGATTTAACAGCTGTGACCCAGGGCCTCCCCAGCTGTCAAAGCTACTCTCAATGCAGCCAGCCATCTGTGCCAAGCCAGCATTTATACTGCACTGAGGCAAGCCAAAAATCATGGGAGCCAGGCCACCAGACCTTACAGATGATTCCAGTGCACTCCCAATGTCAAAAGCTATGGGAAGCAGAAAGGTCTGAAGGTAGCTAAGTCACCCAGGCTAAGTGCACTACACTCCAGCACTAAAATTCACTTCAAAACATCCATCACACTGTGCTTATTACCTTGCTCTTGCCTGACATGACATCTACCTTTTAATCTTGTCACTTTCTGACCTGGTGCCATCCCCCTAACACTCTAGCTTAAACTCTCCTGATTAGCACGAGTAAACTTTTCACTCAAGATATTGGCTTCCCTCCTATTAGATGCAACTTGTCCCAGTCAGCCCTGCACCAGAAGAAGTTCCGATGATCCAAGAACATGAAGCCCTGCTCTCTGTACCAATTCTCACCCACTCATTCACTATCTTCCTATTTCTGACCTTAGCAGCACATTGCACTGTCATCCAGAGATCACTACTTTTGAGGTCCTGCTTTTCAGCCCCTTTCTCAAATCCTATATTCACTGTGCAGGTCCTCTTCCCTCTTTCTACTTACATTATCAGCACCAATTTGTACCATAATCTCTGGATGTTTACCCTCCCCATTCACTGTAAACTCTCTGGGACATCTGCCACCATACCACCTAGGAGGCAACATACCATCTGGTGTCTCATCTATGACCACAGAATCTTCTGTTTATCCTCAGAACTACCGAGTCTCCTATCACTATTTCTCAGCTTGACTTTACTTTCTCTGCTGAGCCTGAGCCAGCCACAGTGCCAATGACTTGGTTGTTCCTCTGTGGTATCCAAGGGGATATACTTGTTGATGAGGGAATGGCCACAGAGGAACCCCGCACTGAATACCTACTTCCCTTACTTCTGTTGGGCCCCAACTATCTGAAGCCTCTCCCTTGTATAGAACCACTTCAGTAAAAGTCTCATCTAAGAAGCCCTTAGCTTCCCTAATGAAGATTTGGGTATAGTTGCTTGAAAAATTAAAGCCTTCAAAGAGTAAAAGAATTTAAAAGACATCAGCATAATTTCATCCAGAATAAGTAGGTGCACATGTAACTAGAAATGTGCACTTATCTTCATCCTCAACCTTACCTCTTTTTCCCTATGAAAACGGAGCTGAAGTAACTTGGAATCTGGTGAAAACAATTTTTCAACAAACGATGCTGGCAATTTTGTATTTATTTGTTCCACAATCTGAAAAAATGAAAATTGTATTATAAGTGATCAAAATGCAAGAGAATAATTGTCTTAAAAGATAAGCGTTGATCAGGTGTTCCAGCCCTTTCTCACTCATGCCACTTTAAATCAGATGATTTTGGACTCAAATTCCACTGAGATTTGACCAGAGACATTATACAGAAGCAGGTATTTAGGCCTGCAGCACCCATGCCAACCACTGATCAACACGACTCATCAACACTAATTCATTTTCCAGCACTTGGCTCTTTGTCTTCTTTATCACTGCAATTCAAATGCACATCTAAATACTGCAATGTGGCAGAATACTATTATCCATGTCCTATGTATACCTAAATCAGCCTCCTCAAAGAAAACAGTCCACCCATCTCCTCAGAATCACTTCATAGCCAAAACTATTGTCAGGCAACATCCTGGTGAATTTCCCCAGTATCTTCTCCAATGCGAACACGTCCTTCCTATAATGTGGCAACCAGATATACAAAGTAATCCAGCTGGGGCCTAACTAATGTTTTATAGAACTGTACATTCACATTCTACACCCCATGTCTTATTACGTGCCTGTCCACACCATGTACTTCCTAGCAAAGAGATGCTGAATCTATGGCACATATGCCCAAGATGGCATGTGCAAAAATTGTTGTCATGTAGCATGTAGTCAACCCCTCAATTATTTAAATGCCACCCACAACAAAGAGACACATGATGCTTATCTTTACTGTCAAATGCAGCAGCAAATTATTTTTCTACAACTTGGGAGCAATGAGGTGTTCTCAGAGGAAATGTCTCACACTAGCTTGGAGCCATCAAGATGGTTGCAAGAACGTGACATTGGATAATATGTTTTGAAATAGTTGCAGACCTGTTATACATGTCAGTATTTGGATAGTAAACAGTTACAATAACGATACTATTCAGAATTTTTTTCCTATAGATTAATTTTTGAACATTTTTTAAAATGCACCATTTATTTCAATCTGTCTCTTATACTTTTATTAACAGTAAAAGCAATGAAGAGAAATAGGACATCAGTTTTCTTTAAAATGTTTACAATTATTGTTACTAATTCATTAATCAATGATATCTGCTCAAAATTATCATAGCACGAGAGAATTTTTAAAAATTATTGCCAATTTAAGTGCACATGTTCTCAGAAAGGTTTGCCACCCCTGTACTATGGAGGCCTATCATTAACTGTGTATACCCTGGACTTGGCCCGCCCAAAATGCACTGCCTTATTCTAGCAGCTATATAGACAAAAAGGAAATGTTGAATTGAATCCCCGGTTCTGCTTTCAGAATCCTGCAATCTTTTTTCTTGAAATGCAGAGAATTTCCCCTGGTATTCTGGCAAAAATCAACAGCCCACCCTACACCATAGAAAAAAAAAGTACACAATCTTTTGCTCTCTTCACACCCCCCCCCCCCCCCCCCCCCAGACTTTATCAACAAAATGATTCAGGAGCACTTCCTAATATTTTACTTGCTGTACACAACTGAAGGTTAAGGCTAAATAAATATTTAAATGTATGTTAGTGTTATTTCTAGGATAATGTTCAACTAAAGCTGATCACATTAACCAGTTTTAAAAATGCAAGCTAGCAGACTCACCAGAGTCAACAGGTTTAAGACAGAGATGATGTATTCAGCACCAAACATTTGACAACCTTCCAGCTGATCCAACCCATAATTAATGGTAATTTCACAATGTTTGGCTATGTCAGAGTCCATGCTTCCCAATAGAACACAGACACACTCATTTGCAGCTGTCAAAACTGCCTCAGAAAAGAAAACTTGTTTTGCTGTGGTAACACAATTCACAACTCTGAGCAGGATCTAGATTTAAAAGAAATACACACATTTAAATAAGCAGAATAATTAAGTAAATAAAGTGTGTGAACACATTTTTAACTAGAAGCTTGATAAAATGTAAAAGCTTTAGATGAAAAAACTGATTACTACTGATGCAATGACAACATCCATGGCCCAAAATAAAATGTGAGGCTTATTACATTTCTAACATACACATTTATTTAAAAACTGAATTAACTACAAATGACATTTCCCATGGTCACAGACAATCCATGAAAAGCAACAGGAAATTAACATGAACACAATCTTACATCTGTCACATAAGCCTCAGTAATTGGAGGTCCTCTAATCGGGCTGAAACGCTCTCCAATACTTCTTACTACAGTGCTGAACACTCTTAGTAGTGCTGCTAATTTTGGCAATGAGACTGAAGGTGGTGGAATATCCTCATCAACAGATTCACCGGAAGCCACGTGACTGAGGTCCTGTAATGTTAAATACCAGACAGTTTGATCATTTTGGAGCAGTGAAGGAAGTACAATCTATAGTTCCTTTAGTCATCCAATGCACTTTGCTGGGGCATTATGACAATTGCTAATTGAAAACTGCAGCAGTGTGACTATTTTTCACCTCAAAATCCAATGCAAAAACTGAAAATAAATTTCATTATATAACCCTGGCAGTAATCCAAAGGTTTCACATCACAGAGAAAGAGCTGGCATAGTTACATTTCAACTAAGGACACTACTCTCTGCTAATGAATGAAAAGCACATCAGCAAATTGCAATTTTACAAGGCATAACTAACAAATATGAACACGAGTTAATAACCAGGTTTGACTCACCAAAATGCATCACTTTACACTTATCTAAGTTAAAAATCCATTTGCTATTCCTCAGTTCATTCCTTTCTGATCAAGGTCTCTTTGCAATTCAATGTAACTTGCTTTACTATCAACAAGATCCCCTAATTTAGGGATCACCAAACTTGCTAATTGTGACAGGTACATTTGTATCCAAATCATTTACATAAATAATGAATAACAGATCCTTACAGGGAATCCCACTAGTTATGAGCCTCCAGTTGGAGAATTGACCTTCAACTACCACCCTGCTTCCTACCAGAGCCAACTCTGAATCCACTTTGCTAGTTTCCCATGAATCTTAATGTTCCTGATCAGTCTCCATATGAAAACTTGGGAAAGGTCTAAGTAAAGCCCATAAGACAACACCCACTGCCAAATCTTCATATATCCCATTAATTACTTCTGAAAAAACTCCTAAAGATTCATAAGACATGACCTCCCACAACCGAATATGAAAGTCATTTTCAAACTTTAAATTTATATATGACCACGCTACCTCAGCATAAGCTTCCATATCTTCCAAAAACTGTCCAAGAAGGGTAGTAGAAAATCCAAGATCAGCGACCCAGAATTGTTCCAAGCACTGCAGCCAACCTTTGGGTTAAATAAAATACCTTTTAATTTTCTTAAAGCTAACAATTCAGTATATAAACTGAAATGAAATACAATTGATTAACTTGAGTTGAATGTTATATTTTTCTTATTTTTTTTAAAATACTATTTACACAATTATGAACTTCATCTTATCAAAGCCATCTTGAAACTAGCATTTTTAGCAAAGTTATTCTCTTCGTAAAAAGGTTGATAGGTAATAATCCAATAATGAACTACTTTAGTAAATTAAACTAACTTACCTGACACCTGCTGTGTAAGGGATTGCTTCTGAGTGTGATCTATATGCCAACCAACGAGTATATCTACAGTGTCCTTTTAAATTCAAAAGCATCATTATTAATCTGTAGCTAAACTCACCAGAATATTTAAAAAGTATTTTATTTCATTATCCTTACCCTAAAGTTGGTACTAAATATATGGGGATAACAACGTGCCACTAATAAAATACATTTCACACACTGGCACAGTAGCTCCGGTGTATCCACATTTTCCAGAACAGTCTGTAGGCTAATCATCACCAGCTGGGGAAAAAAAAGCTTATTTAATTTCAACAGAAATATATGCTATTTTATATCACAAGTACATTTGGAACTAAAGATGATACATTTCCACTTTCCATGCTTTTTGGAAATTCTAGTGTACAATAAGTTTTCATTGAACAATCCTTTGTAAAATTCAATTATTAAAAATAACCATTACATCTCTGAACACACTTCCCCAATGTGAAACATCAATACCAAAGATAGAACATGATCAGAAATTAGTTTTTACAATAAAATGAACATTCTAAAGCATTTAGCATTATATACAAATTAAACTTTAAGATTAAAAACTAACCTGCATTACAGATGAAAATGCCTTCTTTTCCCCTGCAGTTTCCAGCGCTTTGTAGGTAGCACACAAGTATAGAAGTTTTACCTCATCTTTGGTGGAAGAACTAAACTTGCTAAAAATCCACTTAAAGATCTTCTCAGCCTCATAACTTAAAGATACACACAGCAGGCCAAGGCAACAAGCTCCTTCTTGTCGTAGTTCATGGAGTAGCTTACTACTGTTAGTGACAAGTTAAAGAATATTAATACCCTATAAATGAATTAATAAATCAGACATTGATACAGTATGTGAATTGCACCTATCCCCAAACAATTGTTTTTATAATATAAATTAGCAAAACAGAATAATTTTCCCATTTGAAAGATGGGGAATTGACCATGTTCTTAATTATGACAGATTTGCACAACAACAACTTAGCCTATGTATTTTTCTGCACTTTCCAAGCAGGAAATAAACATTCAAGCAATTCACAATTTAGTTTGTATTCTTTTCCTTGAGGAAAGTTTTAATCATTTATTGAGGGTCTGCCCATTATACTCCACAAATTATACAAAGTTAGAATGTTCTGTTGGATAAAAATATACAGCAATAAATGATATAGTTTAAGGTCCCAATTTCAGCTGCTATGCTATGAAGCAATGCAGAAATAAAGAAAATAAAAACCAAACTTCAGAATCAGTTTTTATATCAATGGCATATGTTGTAAAATTTGTTTTACAGAACATTGAAATATATGGTGAGGTGAGGGCCTCCATTGGTCAGAACTGACCATGGATATTGCATCCTAATTATCTAGATACACAAGCTTGAGCAGTACGATACGGAGAGCAAGCTACCGCCCATGTGGCAAGCTTCGCCTCTCCACGCAACTGATGAACCCAAAGGAATGGCAGACACCAATATAGCTTAGTACCAGCAGCACTGCAAGAGTTGCCAGTCAGCACTGAACTCAATGTAGGACTGCCTTAGGGACTCCAGCTCTGGATTCTTCCCCCTCAGGGTTTACTCCCCAAGCCCTCCCCATGAATGTATATAGCCACAAGGCAGCAGAGATTTGAGATCAGAGTTTTCCTTCTCCTAGATGAGCTGCCAACCATGGCTGACGAGCCCCATCTGCCCAAAATATATAATAAAAACTATAAAATACAAGAAATATATAAAATTAAATAGGCAGTGCAAGAGGAAAAAAGTGAACTTATTCAGCACTTATCATTTAATTGATCAATTAAAGATACTTACCTGATTCAGAGCATCAAAATTTTACATAAAACTAATATTTGCATCACTTTCAGTTCATAGTCTTCTCTCACATCAGCACACATATCCTGCACTAAATAAGTTATAGGAAACCAAAAGTCCATCTGATAAATTCAAAGCAAACAACTTTAAGACTAACTCTAGGATATATTTTAATACAAAGTAAAGGCTGCATATGGAATACTTCCTTTAATAGGTCAGAATATATAACATGAAAGTTACGACATTATCTTACATATTTCAAAACACTAGAATTTTGAATGCAAATCTGGTCACCACTCTACAGGAACTATGTGATTGGACTGAAGAAAATGCTGAGGAGATTCACTAGAAAGAGGACTTTAGTTATTGGGAAAGAACCAGTATTCTGGTCTGTTTCTCCTTTGAGCACAAGAGAGTGGGTTGAAATTAAGAAGGCACATTAATAGGATAAAGTCAGTCAAAATCCCCCCCCCCCCATATGAACAACCCTCAATAAGAGGTGTTGAGATACAATATTACCTTTAAGAGGCACTTGGACAAACATTCAATAGGGGAGGCATAAAAGTGTATAATCCTAATATGGGCATACAGGATTAGTGTGGTCCACATTGTCATAGTGAGCAAAGGGTCATTTGATTCACCATGATTCTGTGGCAAGAATAATCTATAAAGTTATATTTTTTCACCTAAAAGTTTGCAATACAAACATTAAAATGTTTCAGATCTTTGTATTTTACATACCTCTCATTGAGCACATCCTGTATTGCAGTCAGGGCATTGTCTAACTGCTTAATAAGAACCTGCCAAAAAAAACTCCAATTACTCAAATATGTAGGGATATTTCAATTACCCATATTTTCAAACCTACCATCAACACACACCTGAGCTATTCAGCAAAACAGAAAATGCTGTAAATGATTACAAGATCCTGCAGCAACTCACAAAATGTTAACATTCTGTATTGGCCTTTCATTGTAAAAAAGAACACCTGGATTTCTTTTATGATGCCAAAAAATAATTTTCTCCTTTCCACTCACCACTTTGTTTTCTGGCTGCTGAATAAACTCTCTCAATTGCTTTATTGTAGCCAGCCGACGCTCTCTGTCATCTTCACGGGAAATCCTCCGCAAAAGATTGGACAGTCGAGACTCATCAGAATAAGATAAAGATCGCTCTAAGAAAAAATATTTTAAGAAAAGGTGAATAAAACTAAATGAAGTGAAGATTCTACCAATTAGATCATGGCTGTTCTGTGCTTTCAACCCTAGTGTTACCCCACCATCCCCAACTAAATTTAACAGAATTAAAGAAAATGTATCAATTTTGATTCCTTTTAATGAGGCTGGTGACATGACTTCTATAATTCTTTATGTACATAAGAGCTATTGGGCATTACCCCTGAATAGCCTTGTTCTACCTTTTAAGTTATATCCACGTGTTAAGACGCTTCCATCTGAGTAGCTTACCCACCTCTTCTAGTGGTTCCATTTTCAAACAGATCACCCTGAAAGTCCACTCTACAAAACTAGTCCTTGGAATGTAACAGTTGGTCCAGATGTGATCTGATTCAAACTGCTAAATTCACTCAAACAGATTATCATTTTGTTTGCTCAATCCTCTTAATCTCTGTTAACTGAAATCTAACTTGCTTACTCTGTTTCCTAGTTTTGACAAAGGACATGAACATTAACTCCAATTCTCCTTGCAACACGAAAAATGCTGGAGGAATTCAGTGGGTCAATTAACATCACAGAGGGAAACAGACAGTCGATGTTTCAGGTTGAGACCCTTCAGCCTTTAAATTTCTGCAGCACTAAGGATGCTTTACAGAATACCTTTCTAGGCAAAATATGTTTATCTGGATAGTCAGGTTCTTAAAATTGCTTACCCTGTGATTTCCTCATCTCCTTTGTAGCTAAAGCACGACTCCCATGCTGAATGCTGCTTACATCACTGGTCACATTGTTAACCCTCAGCTCTTGCCCCAGCGACTTCCGACCATAAGCGTTTTCACCAAGTCCTCCATTGACATCGTATCTGCCTGTAAAGAAAATCACATTGCTCAGATAAGAAAAAAAAGCAGCAACCTTCTTTCTACTGATTCTTGCCATTAAAATTATAGTTGTGCCAAATTGAGACGTACAATACAGCACTCGAAAATTATTCAATTGAACATTAACCTTATGGCTTGTAAATCAATCCCACTACCATTCTGGGACAGAAAGGTATATCTGCACACATTGGAATATGTTTTTTCCCCTAAGAAAGGAATACTCATTGCTGGCACCAGGAACTGTTGACTATCTGTAAAACTGCTTTCTAAAAGGAACTATCCTCTCCTTAACAAAGAAGCTTCTGCTATAAACAATTTAAAAAAAACAGATTTTTAATTCTTCTTTCAGGCCTTCAAGCAAATACTGTTACCTCTTGAATTGAAAGTATTGGAACATAGATCAATACAGCTCTGTACAGGCCACAATGTTACGTGATCCTTTTAACCCAATCCAAGATCAGTCTAACCCTTCTTTCTCACATAGCACTCCAGTTTTCTTTTATCCATGTGCCTATGTACATGAATGTCTTAAATGTCCCTGATGTATCAGCCTCTATCAGCATCCTCGGCAGTGTGTTCTGTGCACTTAGCACTGTGTTAAATTAAAAAAGGCGCTGGATGTCCACTATCTATGCCCTTTATCTTACACACCTATCAAATTGCATTTCATCCTCCTTCACTCCATACAGAAAAGCCTTAGCTCACCCAACCTTTCCTCATCAGACATGCTCTAATCCAGGCAGCATCCTGGTAAATCTCCTCTGCATCCTCCCTTAAGGCTTCCACATCCTTCTAATAATAAGGTCTGAACACAATACTCCATGTGAAGTCTAAATTGTTTTACAGAGCTGCAGCGTCATGGCTCTTGAACTCAAATCACCCAGCCGATGAAGGCCAACACACCATATGCCTCCTTATTAACCTTATCAACTTGTGTGGCAACTTGAAGGGATCTATAGATGCGGACTACAAGATACTTCTTTCCTCTACGCTGTCAAGAATCCTGGTAATACAAATTCAACTTCGTATCACTTCACACTTGGCAAGGTTGAATTCCAGCTTCAATTCCATCTGCCATCTCTCAGCCCATCTGTACGTCCTATCAATGCTCATTGTACTTTATGACGAGCTTCTGCACTATCTACAACATTATCAACTCTTGTTATCAAACTTACTAACCCACCCTTCAACTTTGACATCCAAGTTATTTATAAAAATTACAAAAGAGCTGGGGTCCCAGAATAGATCCCTGTGGAAGGCCTCTAGTCACAGACCTTCAGGCAGAATACACTCCGTGTATTACCATCCTCTGTCTTCCATGGGCAAGCTAATTCTGCATACATGCAAAGTTTCCCTGGATCCCATGCCTACTGATTTTCTGACCTAACATTGGAAAGCTTATTGAATGCCTTACTGAAATCCATATGCACAATTACTGCCCCATCTTCAGTTTGTAACTTCCACAAAGTAGTAAATCAAGTTTGTGATTTCCAACCTGCTTCACTCAAAACTATGCTGATTATCCCTCATCAGCCTGTCCTCCTCCAAATGCTCACAAATCCTGTCTCTAAGAATCTTCCCCCCATTAGTTTGCCCAGTACTAACACAAGTCTCACTGGTCTGCAATTCCCAGGGTAATCCTTATTACCTTTCCTAAAGAAAAGGAAACATTTGCCACCCTCTGGTACAACTTCTAGTACTACGCCAGTGGCCGAGGATATCAAGATCACTGCCAGTGATATGAATCTCCTCCTTCACTCCCATAGTAACTTGTGGTACAATCTATCCAGCCCCAGAGACTTACCTAACCTGATATTATTTTTTTTTATATAAAAGTTCCAAGACATCTTCTTTCTTAACCTTCATATGTTCCAGCACATTGAACTGTTCCTCACTGACTTCACATTTATCAAGATCCCCCTCACTGGTGAATACTGAAGCAAAATACTTAGTGACCTCTCCCAACTCCTCTGACTCCAGGCATATTTCTTCGCTCTTCCCTGATCAGTCCTGCTGTCACTCTAACCATCCTCTTTTTCATATACTTGTAAAACATGGGGTTTTACCATAAGACATAGGTGTAGAATTAAGCTATATGACCCATCGTGCCTGCTCCACCATTCAACCCTGGCTGATCCTTTTATTTCTCCCCTACTCAGCCCCACTCCCCAGCCTTCTCCCCGTAACCTTTGATGTCTTGTACACCCAACAACCTGGCCTCCACAGCTGCTTGTGGTAATAAGTTCCACAAATTCACCACCCTCTGGCTAAAGAAATTTCTCTGAATCTCAGTTTTAAATGGATCCCCAGCTATCCTGAGACTGTGTCCTCTTGTCCTTGACTCCATCATTGTAAACATCCTTTCCACATCTACTCTGTCAAGGTCTTTCAACATTCAATGAGATCCCCACCCTTCTAAATTCCAGCAAGTACAGACCCAGAGCCATCAAACATTCCTTGTACAATAACCCCTTCATTCCTGGAATCACCTTTGTGAACTCCTCTGAACCTCTCTAATGCCAGTACATCTTTTCTTAAATGAGGAGCCCAGAACTGTTCATATTATTCAAGATGAGGCTTCATCAGTGCCTCATAAAGCTTCAGCATCACATTCCTGCTCATGTTCTAGACCAATTGAAATGAATGCTAACATTGCATTTGCCCTTCTCACCACCAACTACCTGCAAGTTAACCTTTAGGGTGCTCTGTACAAGGACTCCCAAATCCCTTTGCATCTCAGCTGGTTGGATTTTCTCCCCATTTAGAAAACACTCTGCACATTTATTTCCTCTACCAAAGTGCATGACCAGCTGCAACCCGTCACTTTTGTACAGGTCATACCTCCCCCAGAATAGATCACAATGATCCAAGAACCTTAATCCTGTCCCCTGAACCAGCTTCTCAGCCATGAATTTATCTGGCAAATCATCCAGTTTCTACGCTCGCTGGCACGTGGCAAAGGGAGCAATTCAGAAGTTACTACCCTGGAAGTCCTGCCTCTCAGCTTTTCACCTAGCTCTCTAAATTCTCTTCAGGACCTCTTTGCTTTTCCTTCCTATGTCATTGGTACCTATAAATACCGAGACATCTGGTTGCTCTCCCTCCCTTTCCAAATGATGCAATGTGAGTCATCCCTGACTCTGGCACCTGGGAGGTATTGTACCATTATGGTGTCCCGTTATCGCTCAGAGAATCTCTTGCCTATTCTCCTGACTACTGACACTCTCCCTCTCTTCTCCCTCTTTCCCTTTTGCACCACAGATCTATGCTCAGTGCTAGCAGTCTGGTTTCTGTGGCATTCCCCTTGGAGGTCATACCCCACAACAGTATCCCAAGTGTTGAACTCATTGAAAGGAATGGCCACAGGGGTGATCGGCGCTAACTGCCTATTCACTTTTCCATTTCTCCTGAAAGTCACCCAACTACTTGCCTTCTGCAACTTCAGAATGACTACTTCCCTGCAAAACTGATTGATTATCTTCTCACTCTCCCATACAAGCAAGTCATCCAGCTGCTGTTCCAGATTCCTAGCATGGTCTTCAAGGAGCTGCAGCTGGATGCACTTCATGCACAAGTAGCTCCTTGGGAGATCGAGTCTCTCAGGACTCCAACACCTAACAGGAACACACAACAGCCATTTACTACACTATGTACAGTGAGGGGAAAAAAGGGAACCTTAACAGAAGCTTACCCAGAGCCAACACCTCTTTTGAGCTGAAGTCTTTCCTTACTTCTAAGCCTTCAAGTCCCCTCCTAGCACTGTTAAATCCCTTAAGCTCCTTCTTAGCTACCTTAGTTGATCTTTGTTTTCTAAACCTCAATTACTCTTCCTTCTTCCTTGACTAAATGCTCCATTTCTCTTGTCAACCATGATTCTTTCATCTTATCATCCTTTACCTGCTTCATAAGGACAAACCTATCTAGAACCCTACGCAAGTGCCCCCTAAAAAATATTCAGATTTTCAATATACATTTGCTTGAGAACATCTGTTCTCAATTTATGCTTTCAAGTACCTGCTTAATACCATTGTAATCAACCCTCCCCCATGAAATACTTTCCCATACTGTCTGCTCCTATTCTTGTCCAAAGCCAGCTAAAGGTCATGGAGCTGTGATCACTCTTGAAATCTTCACCCATCAAGAGAGTCGTCACCTGACCAGGTTCACTGCCTAGTCTAGATCCAGTATGGCCTCTCCTCTAGTTGGCCTGTCCACATATCACAACACTTTCCTGGGCATGCCCAACAAATTCTGCCCCTTCTACATCTCTTACAACAGAAGTGCCAATCAAAATGAGGGAATCTGGTTTCTCCCACGACTCTTCCCTGCTAATTTTATACCTTTCTAAAATCTGCCTACCAACCTGCTCCTTAGTGTCTACTGGGGGACCTATGGAATACTTGCAAAAGCATGATTGCTCCATTCCTGGTTCTCTTTCCTGCACAGACTCTGTAGATGATGCCTCGTGTCGCTCTCCCTTTATGCAGCTATGATATTTTCCCTCATTAGAAGTGTTCTCCCCCACTTCAATTCCCTCCCTCCCTGTCCTTTTTGACCCCAGAAAACACTCAGAAAAAGTGTACTGAGAGGTTGGTGACCAAACATACCAATCACTACCTGAGCAGTGACTGAGATCCACTCGAATTTACCTTTCACCACCACAGGTCCATAGCAGAAGCCATTTCATTACCTCTTCACTTACTACAGTTTAGCATTCAATACTATTAACCCCTCAAAACAAATCAATTTGCTCAAGACCTAGGCCTCAATACCTACTTGTGCAACTGTTTATTATTTATTGTAATGCCAGTACTGTTTTTGTGCACTTTATGCAGTCTAGTGTAGTTCTGTAGTCTAGTATAGCTTTCTGTTTTTTTTATTTACGTAGTTCAGTCTATTTTTTGTACTGTGTCATGTAAACCATGGTCCTGAAAAACGTTGTCTCATTTTTACTATGCACTGTACCAGCAGTTATGGTTGAAATGACAATAAAAGTTGACTTGACTTGAATCTAATCCTCAATTTCCTCAGTTGCAGACCCTAGTCAGTTCAGATTGGCAACATCTCCTCCACAATCACCATCAACACTGGTGCACTTCAAGGTTGTATGATTAGTTCCCTGCCCTACTCACTTTATACTGGGAGGCCAAGCAAAGCTTCAATGCCAGATTTAAGTTTGCTGATGACACCACTGTCCTTGGGCAAAGCAGCACATAGGAGGGAGATTAGACATAGCTGACTGGTGCCCACAACAACAACTCTCATTCAACGTCAGCAAGACCAGGGAGCTGAGGAAACCGATGTCCAAGAGCCTGTCCTCATTGGAGGATCAGAGGTGAAGAGGGTCAGCAACTTCAAATTCCTTAGTGTTATCATTTCAGAGGATCTGTTCTGGGTCCAGCATATCATGCAGTGCCATTACAAAGTACAAAGAAACGCCTCCACTTCCTTAGAAGTTTGCGAAGATTTGGTATCTAAAACTTTGACAAACTCCTATAGATGTGAGGTGAAGAGTATATTGACTGGTTGCATCAAGACCTAGAATGGAAACACCGATGTACAGAAAAAGCCTACCAGAAGTAGTGGATACAGCCCAAGCCATCATGGATAAACCCCTCAACCAGCAAGTTCTTAAACCAATGGGGATAACTTCACTCAATTTCACTCACACCATCACTGAACAGTTCACACAAATTATGGACACACTTTCAAGAACTCTATCTCATGTTCTCAATATTTATTGCTTATTTATTATTCTTTTTCTTTTCACATTTGCACAGTTTGTTGTCTTTTGCACATTGGTTATTTGTCCTTCTTGGGTTGTTTCTATTGCATTTCTTGTATTTTCTGTGAATGCCCGCAAGAAAATGAACCTCAGATTATATATGGGTAACATATACATACACTTTGATAATAAATTTACTCTGTACTTTGCTCCATCATCTGAGCCACCACTGACTGCCATCCTCCTACAAACTTATTTTAAACATCTCCATGATCTGTACCCTGCATTGTTCCAAAGACAACCTTAATAGAAGCCTGTATAATCAATTCGGGTCTACTTCCATAAAATGCCTTAGTGCAAAAAAAAAGCAGCAAATAAGATTTAGTTTCATGAGTGGAACCTAAAAAAGCCAAGGTAAAAAGCAAGCTGTTATACTTCAGGATGAGTCATATTTAAAACTCAGCCTTTTCTGCTGGTGACAAACTATTAAAAAAAAGTATAAACTAGCCTGAATCCAGGTTCTGGTGATCAAAAGCAAGACAGTTGACATTACTAGAAAAAAATAGTAAATTGGGTCAGCAAGAAAACTTTTTCAGATGACATTGCGTTTGTATATTATTTACTCAGCATAAAAACTCACTGAGTTTTAAATGAATTCAGTCTGATCCATATTTCTAGCATGCATGCATCGACTGCAAACATTCAATCCTAATCCTAACAAATAGCTTCAATGTTGTGCTCTTTAGAGATGGAGGGTTTGGTTGACGCAAGGTGGCAGGTTTAATCCAAGTTAGGTTGTTTCATATTGAATATGCAGCATGCAAAGTGTGGGATCAAATAAAAAAAACAGATCTAAAACAAAAATTACCTGCAGGGAACTGCATGTGATAAATAACAAAAACTAATTTCAAATTGCATCCTCTCAGCCAAATCAATTAATTCAACTTTAAATATTTCAATTATTTAAGAGTTTAAAAGTGTAACTAACAGTGAAGCTGGGGAAATTCAATAAACAGAAAAGGTTAGAATTTGATGGAGGATCTTAAACTTGAAACACAAACTTTCTCCTTCCACTGATGTTGCCTACCTAATCGGAGTCTGTGCAGCATTGAACTTTCTTATTTATACCAAAGCTAAGAATATGACTCTACATCATGCCCCTCTACCAGTGTTGTGATCTGGTTAGCTTATGTAAAGCAGTTGTATTTGCAGGGCTCTGCACTCAGGATCGAACCATTTACGACCCACATGTACTGATCAGTTTGCTAAGCATGTTGCTGTAATTCAGGTAAGAGCATTATGCTTCAGGGTGGAAATTGGCACAACCTGCAGTCAGCAATATCCAAACCAGTGGGTTACCGAATAACAATGTTATGATTCTTTCTACTATCAGATCTTTGCCCGAGATCCGATGCAGACCCCTGGATTAGAATTTTATTTAATAGTAGTCTAGTCATGTCACAAACATAATGCAGCCATTATTTTATTCCTTATTGGAATCACTTAATCCAAAATTCTCTTTATAAATACTGTTGTACACATTTTTTGAGCAAAGTAGTTCCAATAGGCAGAAAAGTTATAGGGAATTCTTCAAATGGCAAGCTTTTACATGACACATAGAACTTCTAAACTGAGATTTGCAATTTGTGTCTGCCTGTGTGGCTATGTCACATGATTGCTTCTCTATATCAGCCTGGCTTAAGCTGAAGGTGGCATTCTGGTTATTCATCTCAACAGTTGGTTACCATAAACATTCAGCAGAAACAACATTCCAGCAATGGTTTCAGGCTTCATTTGAAATAGTCTGGGTGTCTAATGGGATTAATAGTTCTCACCTTAAAAGAACTGCTGCTTCACCATATCCTCTATTACAACATAACAAAACAATTAAGCTTAATAATGCAATACCCAGTACACTGCATATTGTAACCCATATTAAAGAATGTGGGCACACAGGCAAAGTAATAATCAAATTTAAACTCTGCCTCTGAATGAAAGGACACATTTCTTTCACATTGGCAGCAGAGATCATTGTACAACTCTGTTGCTCATGGAGACATTGCCAAAGTAAATTAACTATAAAATCAGAGTAGCTATTTCATCAGTGGCCCTTCATTACTGAAGTGGGAAAAACCTAGCTTCCACCCCAGATAGAAAATAATACAATAATTCGGCATTACATTTACAATGTTCTGAGTAAAGATGCACAAAACACAAGTGATTTAATATCAGAATCAATTTGCTTAAGTCTATAATCCTGGAAACATTCTGCAACAAAATTTATTGAATTCTGAGGAGGTAACCAAGCATAGAGACTGTGGATAGTAGACAGTCTACATGGATGTAATAATACATCCATGTATACATATGGGTCTTTGACAAAGTCCCACATGGTAGGCTGGTTCAGAGGTTGGAGACCATGGGATATAGGGCAAGCTAGCAAATAGGATTCCAAAGTGGCTTGGTGATAGGAGGCACAGGGTGGTGATGGAGGGTTTCTTATCTGATTGGAAGTCTCAAGTTACTGGTGTACTAAAAAGATTGGTTCTGGGACTTTATGTTTATGATATACATTACAATTTAGACATGAATGTAGGGGTATAAGTGAGTTAGCAGATGACAAAATTGGTATTGGGGATAATGACTGAAGTTGTCCCAGACTACAGCAGGAAAAGATCAGATGGAAAATTGGGTAGAGTTTTGTTCCAGGTGCAAAGTGATACATTTTGGGAAGGCAAATAACAGTAGGATACAATGACTGGTAGCACCCAAGTATTAATGAACAGAGGGACCTTGGTGTAGAAGTCCATAAATCTACGAAAGTGACAACAGTGGCAACGTAGGTGGTTAAGTTTTACTTCTTTAATGAGGTCAACATCGTTCATAGAAATATAAACAATTTTCCAATACATTAAAATTTGTAACTGCAATAGCTGACATAACACATTTGGGAGAGGTAGTCTCAAAGTCTTGACAGCTAAATAATGTGCACAAGAAACTACCTAGTATTGTAACTTGGGGTGGGAGAAAGAGGGTTGGGGTTAAATTGTTTCGCTGCTTGACCAATGAATAGTGGGAGAGGGAGAGTGTGTGTGCAAGAGACAGTGATGACAATGTAGAAGAGATTCTCTCGAAAACATACAGATGCCATAAATTGTAAGGATTGTTATCTGGTTATATCCATGATTTCTGGATAAATATTACCGCAAACAAGTGGAGGAATATACTACATCTATTGTAAATACATTGGATAACTCCAGATTACAGTATAGCACAGGTGATGTGAACTCCAGCTCTGTTTGATTCAGTCCAATTAATGTTAAGACTGCTATTTCTGTCTATGAACTCTCATTATCTTTTGTGGTCTAAATGAAAACCTACAATGTCTTACCCATTATTACCCATAGGTTTGCTTCTAAATAAATCATCGCCATCCCGGAGAGCGCTTTTAGTGAAAAGGAAGTTTAGAGGCTAGCACAAAGGCAAACATTTCAATGCAAATGATTCTTCACATTAACTTCACTTCAACCACTTGACATCAAGGGAACACCAAGTTTCAGAGGATAAGTTATACGGAGAAAACATTGTTAATTCATATCTACATGACATCTTTAATGTAAAACGAAGTTCAAAATATCTCTCAAATTATAAAATCAAAAACCAGTATCTAAACGAAATTGAGGATGATTGAATTTAAAAAAGGTGGCAAGACAAAAGGGAGCATAGATTTGTAAGAATTAAAAGGAGCATGTCCTGGTTAATATTAATTTTAGGAAATCCCCCTCTCATCTCTGGAGACCATGAATTATAAGATACTTCTATTGTTTAATGTGTCAAAACCTCATGGGTATCATGCTGCTCAGTAAAAAATGCCGAGTATCAATTCCTATGAAAACACACATTCCTTGATGCCAATTGACATTGCATAATGCAAATATGAAAATTCCAAAGGCCAAACTCGCTCACAAGGAGACAATCTATAATCCAAATGATCCCTATTGCAAAAGGTAGGAAAGTTTTCTTTCCCAACTAACTCCTGCAGCAGATTGCTGCTTCAAATTAGGCAGCATTACTTTTGTAACGGGAAATTTGAATTACTTTTTTGTTCAGATTTTCAATACACTATTCTCATTTCACAGTACTCATTAGTACATCAATTTGAAAATGCAGCATATTATTTTTCTTTAAATATCAAGTTCTATGAAATTTATGCATTCACTAAATGACTTACTAATTTAATAGAAACATTACGACGTACTTAGGAGAATAAAATCTTATACAAAAAATATTGTAAAACAAATTTCAATGGTGCAACATAGGCATAGAGTGGAAAACAGCTAAAGCTTTAAGCTGGCCTTACCCCCTTCCTCATTTTGAAATCCAGCAAGGATTCGAATGTCATCATGTCTATGTCGAGACACACTGGCAGAACTGGTAGAATGCAATCCGTATGAGGCAGAATTGCCCCGATCCCTGGCCAAAGGATACTTTAAATTGTCTTGATCGGCTGTAGCAATGTCAATCCTAAAGTGTCAAAAACAATAAAAATGTGTGAACAGGTACAGTAGTGGTTATAATACTGCCTTGCAATTAAGAAAGTAAGTTTTTTTAAAATAACTAATTTTGAACTTGGTCATTTTAAAATAAAACCACTGTAAATATCCAATGGAGAAGAACATCCAAGGAGCACAAGAAGCCATGCAACCTCTCATTTGGTTGCCAAATCAAATCATTTCATATATTCAGGAGAACTGGAATATAAACAAAGGAAGCAATGCTGAGCCAATATGCAAGTAATACAAATAAAGCAATAGTCAGTCTACATATGGAGAATCGTGAGCAGTTTTGGACCCCTTATCCAAGGGAGAATGTGCTGACATCGGAGAGTTTCCAGAGAAGGTTCACTGGAGTGATCAAAGGAATGAATGGGTTAATGTATGAGAAGTGTTTGATGGCTCTGGGCCAGAATACGCTGTTTTTTTTTGAAATAATGAGGTAGGATCTAATTGAAACCAATTAAATATTGAAAGCCCTAGATCGAGTGGACATGGAGAAGATATTTCCTCTAGTGGAGGAGTCTAGGACCAAGTTTAATTATCATTCAACTATACATGAATATAGCCAGTGAGATAATGTTTCCTTGGGGCCATGGCGCAAAGCACACTACCAACAGTACACTGCACATCGCATAAATAGCACGTCGTTATGATTTCAGTAAAAGAGAGTGAAAATAATAATATATAGCCCAGTTTCCTGCATAGCATGACTAGATTGATGGCAGAGGGTATAGCTTCAGCATACAAGGACATCCATTCAGAATAGTAATGAGAAGGTATTTGTTCAGCCAAAGGGTGGTGAATTCATTGCCACAGATGGCTCTAGAGACCAAGTAGTAGGTTCTTGATTAGTAAGGGTATCAAAGGTAACAAAGGGAAGGCAGGAGAATAGGGTTGATATGGAAAATAAACCAGTTAGGATCAAATGGTGAACCAGAATTGATGGATCGAATGGCCTAATCTTGCTTGTATGTCTTATAATCACAAATGATCTGACTGCAACCTCAACTCAATATTCAAAGACTATTTCCAATCTTTACAGATCAGCTAAATTTGATGATCCAAATTCCCTTTTTTTCTTGATAACCAACTTCCATGTGCCATCAGCAAGCTTAGCAGCCTATCAATCTTTTTATGCGAGTCACTTATATGTACGCGGAAAAACCAGAGCCTCAGCAATGATCCCTTAATATACTGTGCCAACCAGAAAGAGACCTATTTACGCCTACTCAGTTTCTGTTAGCCTGCTCATCTTCTGTCATTTCTTACACTATGAACTATTAATTTCTTCAATAAACACTTTCAAATACTTTCTGGAAATCTAAGTACAGTGTACCCACCTATTCTCCATTATTCACCGCAAATTACTTCTTCAAAAAAATAAATTAGTCAAACAATTTCCCTTTCACAAATTACAAATTTGTCTTAAAGTACACATCTACTAACATCTTAAATAATAATTTCTATCAATTACCCAATGATAGTTGCTGTTTTGATTTTCCTTTTTGAATAAAGGAGTTACATTTACTATTCCCAACCTAATAGAACCTTCCTCAAGTTTGGAAATTTGGAAAATTATACCACAATGCATCAACCACAGTATCTCAGTTACTTTTTTTTTTATAAAAAAGAGACCCAAATTACCAAACTTGCAATATTGATCCAATAATTGGCATAATACCTCTGCTGTAGCCATTACAATTTTCCCCAAGAGCTCCTCAGTTCCAAATTTGAAATTACAGCTATTTTATGGATATTCCTTGCATTAACAAGCTAAAGATTGATACAAAATATTCAATCCATCTGCCAGCTAATGAATGCAAAGCTTTCATTAACCTCTACTTGGTCGACAAGTTTAAAGATCCATCTGCAGAACCATCAAGCTGCCCAATATAGTAAGCATTTTGGGCATAACATTACAACAGGTAGTGCAGCTAACACACAACTCCATCATACCATTTTCCTTCAGTTTACTCCCTTGGAAATTGACTACTCAAGTGGTTTGGGGCATGTGTATGTGCATGAAAATGTTTAATAGACAAGTGCAAGAGAACAAGTTACAGGGACAAAATGAAATGGATTGACAGGATGGCTGACTGTGGCACATAATAAATGGGCCTAATGACAACATTCTACATTATTCACATTTGAAATCATCCTGTTCATTTGTGGCCTTTAGAATCTACACTGTATCACAATAATAAAAAAATTTTAGAGATTTGATCATAGCGTCACCAAAATAGCGCTACAAGTGCTTACCAATTGACTTTCATCTGTACTGCAATTGCAATTGTTCTATTGAGGTTCATCTTTTAATGCTCTTTTAATCTTTTAATTCTATCATAATTTCCTGTTTTTTCTTAAAAAAGCAGCATTATTTATTTGCTATCCAGAAAGGTTTCATTTTTTGATGGAATTAAGTTATATCTTCTATTTTTTTTTTAAAAAAGTTAGCCATAGCATGGCAAAAGCAAAAGCAGCTGAATTGTGTACTCCAGCTATTTCTGATAGGAGGGCACATAATTTCCAGCCAATTTTCTGGGAGATGGCCCAATGAAAAGAAAATAATCAAAGTAAACAGTAGACCCGCCAGTCACCCATGGGAAACACTAAAGTTTGTGAAAAGCCTTTTGAAAACCTTTGGCACTGTGATCTCACTGATGAATAGGACAATTTCAAATATGAATGCATTTAAAACTTCCCTATAACATGCATTATCCTGAGTCTTTGCTATATTTTATGCAACCAGAATCTGAAGTACTGTAAATTGTCAGTCAAAAATAATTGCTTATTAAATGAATTATTGCACCCTGTGATAGAACACTCCAACTACCTTGATGCAACTGTTGTCTTCTCTTCTTGCTTGCAGCTGATCAACCAAATGCAAGGAACCATTTTTTGTGGCAGTGATAAATACCATAAGAGTGAAATTCCACAAAAATCAGGTAAATAATTTACACAAGAGTTACAAAGAAAATACATCTACTCCATTAAAGGATCTTCATCCTACTTAGAAATTCATTACCTACATAAAAGCTACCAGGTTTTAGTGAAGTATGTACCTTTCACCAACTGATGCAAATATCAATTAACACATTGATCACCCCCACGTTTTAGCTATTCTGTTGCACTAATCAAATTAGCTTACCTATAATCACCCAGAGCCACTACAATGTCCCATTTAGTTATACCAAAGCTACACATGCAACTACATCCCTCTTGCAAATAATCAACTATCCACTTCTGGAAATCATTTTGTCAAAGTGTGGCTCACCTCTCCCTCTTCTCTGCAAAGTATAATCTTTATTCCCAACCATGCACATTAACTACATAGGGCAGTGCCTTCATTACTACACCAAGTAACTTCTGAGTATTTTATCCTTCATTCCACTGAGTTCTATACTATCATGTTGAAGCACTATTCCATCAGTAACCCTGCACACATAGGTTAAATAATCCTATGCACCCATAAAGTTTCAAGAGGTTTAAAGATATTGAGAAATTCACTACATAAAAGATACCAGGTTTTACAGAACTGTGGACCTTTTCAAATTGCTACATACAAGGCCACTGAAAATTCCTTACTATAAATGATTTGATAACATTGGCACATGCAACAGACCATTTAAAGAGATAAAGATTCTTTATTTGTCACATCTACATTGAAACGTACATAGAAATGCATCATTTGGATCAAAGTCCGCAAGTGTTGCCTCGTTGTGTCCACAAGTGCATGCCTATGTTTTTGGCATGCTATGTCAACAACATGGCATGCCAACAACTCACTAACCCTAATCGTACGTTTCTAGAATGTGGGAAGTAACTGAAGAAACTACAAACACCAGGTTAACTTTATTAACTGATTATTTGGTAATAAAAGGTGGCAATGTCATTAAATCTGGTCACAATTCAATTTGAAAATGAGGTAAAATCTGAAGAATTGTACATAGTGATTTTTACGATAGAATGAAATCTTAACTTACCATAATGGACCTTTATAAAGCGATTGAGCAATTAAACTTATTTAGTAACAACGGATGGCTTCTTTTCCATCAAGTTAAAGAACCTATTAAGACTGTTTTCTCATTTGACAATCAGACAGCTTTACATTACGATTTATAGGTTCCACTTTTGCTCTTCATAATTAATTCAAAGTATTTTGCTAAGAATTGAGCTTGTCTTATCTAGATTACTTCCACTAACATATCCAAGCCCTTGCTTCTGAAATACTTCTCACTTGTACCGTAAAGAAATCGTATAGACCTTGCGAGTCAGTTTTGAGACTAGTAAGTTCCTGTTTTAAAAATGACTCACGAAGAAAGTGACTTCCTCCCAAATTTGAGGGAGATATCCTGAAAATTTCAAACTTACTTTCCAAAATTCAGGATTGAAGATGAACAATGCAAGTAAATAGCACTGCTTTTTAAACATCCTTTACCACCAAAACCAAGCTTGTTCAATTTGATTTTAAAGAACTATTTGCTACATTTAAAGACTCCAGTAAATGCAAGTATTAGTTCCTGGTTATGACAGAGCAAAGTCAGCTGTGCACAAAGCAAACCAACTAATGCCTCCTGAATACTGAAGATAAAGCCCGACTCAGTCATACATGGCAGTATTGTTTAAAACAAAATTGGAATCACACCATTATGCATAATCTGCCTAATTAATATACAGCTGGTGGAAGACTAATAAGGAGCCACAATAAAAGTACTTTGACAGTACATTTTCTTAAAAAAATGGCCAATCTTTGAAATTTTCCAGTAATCAAAACTACCTAAGATTTTAAACTAAAATTTAAAAAGTATTTAAAGCTTATTAAAAAAGCAGATTAAAGCCTTGTATTGAGCAATATGTTATGCTACTTTTAAACTAATTCTCAGACTGAAATTTTATCTTTGGCAATCAAAGTTTTGGTTAACAACTTGAAGATTTAGCAACACATAAATAGTTCATGAATGTTTTTACAGTTCTCCAAAGCAAACACAAAAGATGATAAAGTTTTATTTGGCCATTAATACCTCATTAACGTTTCCCTTTGCACTTTTCAGACTCTCATTTTCAAAAAAAGGGTATAGGTCCATTAGCTTCTATAGAAGTGGATAAGATTAGAATATATCCAGTCAGAACATTCTAATGCTTAATAACAGCCCAGGATCCACTGGAGGCAGCTTTGCATCTCCTTGCACCAAAGCAATTTGTCATTACCCAGCCTTTGCAAGCAGCAACTTTCACTGAGATCTAACAGACTATTCAAAATAAGAGCCCAGTTATGAGCACCATTTTGAATACAAGATCTTAAGAATGCATGCAAATTTGAACAAATATTTGGATTACATTACTAATCACCGACTTCAAAGAGACTAGAAGAGAATAAAATCTTGGATTATGGCTAACCATTTTGTGATTATGACTTAAAAAATACCACCCACTGATGACTTTGGCAAAAGCAGTACCTAGATATGCAGTCAGTCCATTCTTCAGAATCCACACTTCCACAAGGATGTCAATGTCATATGATCTCCACATGCCAATCAACAAACTTTGAACAAACCAAGGATGAAAAAGTACTATTTTTGCCAAGTGAAATAAACTCCAAAACACATACCACATTAAGGAAAATGAACAAGAACTGTAAAACTATTAAAAAGAGGAAAATTAAAATCTGCACACAAAACTAATTTTCTTAGGGTCAGAAAAGATGCAAAACAGCAATGATAAAGTATATATTTTTTAAACTCTTTAAAAGCATAAGTCAGGGTTCCCCAATTAGTTTACCACAAGGGCCAAATGATGTCAAGGATCCCAAGCCAAGGGCCAAAACGGTTCTTTTCATTGCGCTGGTAAGGGTGGTGGGTGCTAGTAGTAGTAATAATAATAAGTGAGCGGTGACATTGAGAACCTATCTGGTTCCTATCGCTCTCTCTCTCTCTCTGTCTCACACAGACCACACACACACACACACACGGTAGTCTTCAGCACTTATCTTGCACACAAAGAGTTTTGGTAGTACTGCCTTTTCCATCGTTTTTGTTCTCTCATTTAATCTATTTGTTCTTTTTAATTAAGCTATGTAGCATTTGAAGTATGAAGTGTAGCTATAAATGAAATGATCAATATTATTGTTGTTGTAGTAATATTATTATACCACAATAAGATTGACAAATCCTGAGTGAATCAATTTATTTTTGTCCAATCAGTGAGAGAAGTGACAGCAATGGGATGAGGCAATCCTTCTGATGTTGGGCATGTATTCTGTTGTGGCAATCCTGAGGCACTGGCCAAGATGTGCAATGGAGAGTCTGTTTCTGTCCTGGTTCTTGATAGAATTCATTGAAGAAATCAATGACTCACACATGTATGTAGAGGGGAACGGTGTGAGTAGGAGCAATGCAATAGCTCTCGTGTTTTTGAATTGAGCCTGGGGAATCATGTTGATCCAAAAGGTACTCACCCCAACGTCCTTGTGTTGTGCTTTGAGCAAATCAAATGTTCCCATTTCCAAGACCTCCATCTGAAGAGTTGCCTCATCTATGGAAGGCAGCAGCCTTTTGGCCTCTGCAGTCCACTGGCCGTCAGCCGAAACAGAGAACGGCTGTGTCAAGAAGAGGAGAATGTCACCTGAGAGTTTAGGGGAGCTTTCAAATCTTTATTTCTGCCAGGCTTGTCACGAAATGCTTCATCACTGGATCCTCCCGCATTTCATTCTTCTCGCAATGCTCCCGCAGACGTGGAAAATGCAATTTTCTCCTGTGAATGTCTCTCTCCAAGAGATTCAGCTTTGACTGGAAAGCAGTAGGTCGCGCACTCTACGGTCAAGAGTATGGTGTGGGATGAGGTTAAAATAAATTAGAGCAGCGTGCCTTTATTTACATGTTATGATGGGTGCATTCACGTAAGTGCCAATCGGTTGGCGCAGTCCAGACATTTGGTTCTCACGGTCTGGACCTGCCCTGCGGTCTGCCTATTGGGGTTGTCTGCAGTAAGTGAAAGGAGAATTAGGTGATTCAGCTCACCAAGACATTTGATCATAGATGATTCATTACAACTTCTCAACCCCACTCTCCTGGTAACTTCTGACACCCTCACTAATCAAAAAACTATCAAACTCCTTTTTATAGATACCTGATGATTTGACCTCCACAGCCATCTGTGGCAATGAACTCCACAAATGTCCCTGTCTAAAGAAATTCCTCAGTTCAGTTCCAAAGGGATGGTCTTTTACTGAGACTGACTCCTCTGGTCTTGGAACTCTCCCTTGACATTTTTTTTCCCCACACACACTCTATCCAGGCCTTTCAATTTACAGCAGATTTTAATGTAAATGCCTCCCCCCCCCCCCATTCCCCATCCTTTAAACTCCAGTGAATACAGGTCTAGAGCTGTCAAATGTTCCTCATACATTAACTCTCATCTCCAGGATCATATGTCTAAACCTCATCTAGACCTTCTCCAATGCCAACACATTCTTCCTTAGATTATGGGGCCCAAAACTGCTCACAACTCTTCAAATGTGGCTGACGCCTTAAAAAGTCCCAGCATTATATACTTGTACTCTTGAAGTGAATTGCTAATACTGTATTGCATTTGCTTTCCTTCAACTCTTCAGGGAATTTTGCACTAGGACTCTCAAGTCCCTTTGCACCTACCATTTCTGAACTCTCTCACCATTTAGAAAATAACCTATGCTTTCATTCCTCCTATCAAAGTGCATGACAATATAGTTCATTACTTTCTACCCTACTTAAAGAAGTAGAGCATAGAATATACAGGGTATCTTACAGGTACTAAATACATGCTGTCACAAAAATATTCTTCTCTGAAGATTACACTAGAGAAGGTTGTAAGATACCATACCAAAAGCAGCAGTAAATCACCCAAATTTCTACAAATGACCAGGTATACATCATAATCTGATTTCACCTCTGTATAATGATGGCAAACACCAGTTATCCTTGTCATCCTTGTTAATCGAAAACTGCAAAATGAAAATCAGCACTAAATACAAAATGAATTGTCACTTCATCTTGTTCCCATTGCCTTTCTCCAAATTAGTTATTAAAAACTGGTAGACAGCTGAAAGAATTTGCAGCATTAACAAAGACAGCAAGGGAAAGTGTTTTTTTAATATAAAAAAGTTGAAATTTACACTGAATAATCAGAAGCAAATAATCAAGACTTTTTTTGTATAGCTGGATGGTCATGTAATAGATTTTTAGTCAGAATTGTATATCCGGTCAGAGATTCAACATGCTCCAATTGGCTTGAAATCACACTTGATTCCTGAAACTAATGAAACCAAAACAATCAAGTAAACATAGAACAAAATTCCTCAACTAGCAAAATGGTAATCTGCTAAATTTAGCCAATGTCAGCTAATCAAAAGTACACAAAAACAAACAAATCCTGGGTATTCTTCAATAGTCTTTTTATACAAAAAAAGTATTGATGTAAAGATCGGTAGTGCACTGCCATTATATCCTTGACAAAATTTACTGAGCAGGATTTGACTGAACACATGTTCTGGCTAAATAGTAAGATAAATGAGGACATGAGGTAACATTCGGATTTAGTCAGTATCATTAAGCTACATTGGGAAAAATTGCAAATTTTCACATCACAATTGCCAATAACCGGCAACTAACCCAGCAAACAGACAACCCTCAAAGAACCAGATATTGGTTTCATCATCACTTTCAGTCTATTACTGTAAGAGTAGGTGTATAGGATTTTGCTCTACCTCTCCCACCCTCTTTCTCTTCAAAAGGGCTTCTTAGTAAATTGCAAGCAAGTTAGAGGCAGGCACTGTTACCTGTAGTGCTGGCCAGAGTGGATGGGAAGATTTCATTACAAAGCCTCAAAATTAGAACAAGGTGATTCAGGCTAGATAGAGAAGGTTGCCCAACATCAAGGATTCTTTGATAGATTTTCTAAAGTAGATCAGCAAGAGAGACAATTCAAAATAAGAATCAATGGGGCCCCTTGATTACAATCCCATCAGCTAATTGTATGATCGATTTGAGATTATGATTAGCAGCCTGGCAAGACCAGCACTAACTGGATGAAACACTAAGATTAATAAAACAGTCCAAAAGCTCTTATAAAACAGAGTTGTCAAAGACTGATATTGGAAGCTAACAATTCATGAGACTTGTTGTTTAAACAACTAAATGCAAGCACTTTTCCTTAGAATTGGTTGAAAAGATAAATAGTTTCCAGCCCAATTTACTAAACTGCTACACTAAGCATTTATCAGATGTACCAAAAGACATTGGAATAGAATTAAGCTATTCAGCCCATTGAGAGTCATGGCTCATTTATTTTTCCCCTCACCCCATTCTGCTGCCTTCTTCCCACAACCTTTGATACTTTTCCTAATCAATAATGATCAACCTCCACTTTAAATATAACCAATGATTTTGCACTCACTGCCCTTATGGTAATACTTGAAGATGTGGGTATTTTTTTTTAAAAAGCAGAACATTACAGCTCTGATCCAATGGTTATCAACATGGTAAGATAACCAAGAAGCTCACAGTTTGAAGCTGCTACTTTGTGTGTCACCTATGGCTCAGTATTCTCAAACATATTAAAGATATTTTTCCCCCAGTATGGTACTTCAACTCAATTTCAAGATACATCCCGGTTAAGGGTTTTGCACACAGAAATACCACCACTCCTATGAAATATTAAACAAGACCAATCAAGCCTATCAATTTATTTGCAAGAAAATGAATGGAACTCTTGAAGAGGAGAAGGAATTCTAGGCCATTCTTTATCCATAGCTTTTTCAAGGAGGAATATTTGGTCATTATTACAATCACAGATTCTACAGACGCTGGAAATCCAGAGCAACACACAAAATACTGAAGGAACTCAACAGGTTAGGCAGCATCCATGGAAATAAATAAGCAGTCAATGTTTCATGTGAGACCCTTTATCAGGACTGGAAAGGAGAAAGATGCCAGAATAAATTCGAATGAGAGGAAGGAGGACAAGCTAGAAAGTGATAGGTGCAGCCAGGTGGGTTGTGGAGTGGGGAAATGAAGTAAGAAGCTGGAAAATGATAGGTGAAAGTAGTAAGGGCTGGAGAAGGAAGTATCTGATAGGAGAGGAGCGTGGACCATGGGAGAAAGAGAAGGGGGAGGGGTACCATGGGGAGGTGACAGGCAGGTGAGGAGATGAGGCAAAATGACAGAGTGGAGAATTGAAGGAAGAGGGAGAGTAAAAATTACAGAATGTTAGAGAAATCGATGTTCATGGCATCATATTGGAGGTTACCTGGGCAGAATTTGACGTGTTGTTCCCCCAACCCGAGAGCAGCTTCATCATGGCAGAAGAGGTGGCCATGGACTAGCATGTCAGAATGGGAATAGGGATAGGGATTAAAATGGTTTGCAACTGGTAAGTTCCTGTTTTTTGCGGATGGAGCAGAGATGCTCATTCTTTATTGGGTCTCACAATATAGAGGAGGCTGCATCGGGAGCACCAAATACAGCAGACAATTCCATCAGATTTGGAGGTAAAATCTTACAAAGCCATTTATGTAAACTGGTCTTAGAAACTGGCTTCCCCATCTCCTGTATAACATTAACAACTAAAAAAAATACTTTTGATGCAATGGCCATGAAAGATACAAAACAAATTAAAAAAAAACTTTCCTTCAGCACCTATAATGATGTCCACAGCTATGAAATTACAAAATGTATCATGAGAGTCAAGAAACAGGTTGGACTGGTTTCGCTGTGGGGAAGGCATGGATTTTCATGGTGACCTTTAAAAAGAGTTTGTTTTTTAAAAACAGGAGGGAAAAAAAACCATATAAAGAACCACCAGCAAAGCTAACAGACAAAAAAATTGGGAAAGGTGATCAAAAATGATTAGAGGCAGATTTAATAAAAACAATGATATGAAACTTAAAGATTTAGGATCCAATTCCAGTGCACATGGTCTAAATGACCAAAGGAGCTGATAATGCCAGTGGTAGGGTAGGAGGGACAACAAACTGAATTGTTTTGGAGGACCAGAGGAAGATCTAGATACAAGGCTATTAAAGATATACAAATGCAAGGGCTGATTTTTGACTTACGTTTAAGAGATCCAGGAGTAATGCTAACCTGAATTCACATGACTAGTGGGCAACTGAGTGCTTGGTGTAGGAAAAGGATGGAGTTTTAAAAAGTAACAAAAGTGATGGGGGTCGTGTGGCAGTGGACAAAGGTTGTGCTTTTTCTTCTTGTCTCTGAATGATGACACAAAGCACACCAGGTGGGTATGATATGTGTTTGGGGCAGTGGAGGTGGTGGAGGCGGAGACATAGTGGAATGAAAGGGCTGGGGGTGGGAGGGATGAAGAATTCTGGAGGTCTTATTGCAACTGCAGAAGAACAAGTCATTGTTCTCCTGCTTCATTTTGTGTTATTTTGCATTCAATAATGAAAGTAAGAGCTCTCTAGGATAAAGCATGCATGGGATTGTAGGAACATTCTAATATCTTCTGACTCTGTTGCAACTTCAAGTTCTGTTCTAAATCTCTCTCCAAGATACTGTTCATCATAAAGAGCAACATAAACTGCAGTTTCTGAATACAAAAGATACTGCAGATGCTGAAGTCTAGCACAAAAGTAAGAATGCTGAAACAAGTCTGGAAGCAGTTTCCACAAGTTGACATTCGGGTCGGGACTGTATCAGGACATGGAGAAAGTAGTAAGATTGCCAGTATGTTGCTGGAACTGACAATCTAGAAAATCAACTTTGCTCCTCTCTTCAAACATTGCCCCGCTGCTTAATATTTTCAGCATTTGTTATTTGTTGTTCCTTCCTCTTCTGCAATCACCAACTGGTTGAAGTTAGCACGAAAGAGTAAAATGTACACGTTGATTTATCTTGCTTCCTCTCAATGTGATGTACTACCACTTCCACTCAGAGATGGGTGGTGTAGTCCATAACCCAGAAATAGAAGTTGCAACACACTTAGATACAAACAGCATAATATAATTATCCTCAATAAGATCATGGATAGCAAGAGCAATATTCAGTATAAAATGGAAGATACAGGGGAAGTGCAACAATGATTACTGGCTACCTGACAGATTGAGGCAGACATATTGATTAGAAGACAAAAATACACAAGGTTGTGGCCTAAAGGGATCTTGGCTGTACTATTACACAAGAACATGAAGCAGCATAGGTTAATAAGTTATTAAAACTTTAAAATGGGGTTTGTTTGTGGAATGAACAGAATTTTAAAAAAGGCCTCATGCAAAATTTGTATATAACCAGATATGCAGTATGCTAACAATCTGGTCACCCTAATTGAGAGAGCAGTTAAGATTAACAAGAATGGCATTGATTAAGAAGAGGTTGGATCTCTTCAAAAAGACTGAAGAGACTCAAATGATCTTTATAATACAAAAAAAAAGAATATGTTTTAACTTATAGGCAACAGCAAAACTGGAGTACATCAATGCAAGGATAAAACATACGGAATTCAGAAGAAACAATTAATTACAGGGAGTGGACGAGTCATTCCGCAAGTGTGCTTTAGAAAAATTTTAAATGTTAAACAAAAAGAAAGAACTCAAAGAAATTTCAGCATAAACTGTGCTAGGCCAAATGGGGTAATTTTGACATTTTCTACATAGAAAACAGAAAAAATAATTGCAAAACTCAACTCCACAAAGTAAACAGGAAGAAATTATGAAAGAACAATGGTCTGTCCAAGGGTATGGGACACTTTCAGAGGGTTCCAGTGATCTAACATGGGCAAATGCAAGCCTGCGAAAGTGCAAAATTAGGTAGAGTGTGAATTAGTAATTTGGAGACGACTGAAAAGCTAGAACAATTTATTGGCATAAAAGGGAGATGAGTAGGAAATAAAAAAAGGACCAAAAGAGAAAATTAATGGTGCGATACAGATCATACATTGAAGACAGAGGAAACAATAGAACGAACCTATCTCAAAGAGGTTAAATAACAAGAGTCAGTCATAATGCATGGAAATAAGCCATTTTGAACAATTCATTCACAGCAAGCAGTGTGCCCTGTTCCATGCACATGAGCAATTCAACTGTTCGTCTCGACACTGTCAGTGAACCAATTTCCACCACTCTCAGGTGGTACATTCCAAGTACTTAGCACTCTGTGAAACTGCACCTACTGCCTTTCTTAAAAATGTTTGCTATCCCACAGTCATCTGGTACCTCACTTGCGGCCAGCAAAGATTTCAAAATCTAAGTTATAGCCCCAACAATCTCTTCCTTTTCCTCTCATATACTCTTCACTTGTCCCTTTTTCCCCAAGTTTATGCCCTGTAGATTTATCTCCTTCTAATACGAAGAAAAGTTTTTTTTACAGTCAATGCTATCTATAATCACTGTCCCTTCACACTCTAGGGAGAACACATCTCGCTTCTCCAGTCTCTCGTAATTGAAATATTCCATGCTAGGCAATGTCTTGATTAATCTCCCCTACATACTCACTGTGGTCTGGTGACCAGAATTGTCCAGTACTCCAGCTGAGATCTGATTTTACCACAAAGATGTGAAGTTTTGGGAACCTGCCAATGTCTGGGAGCAGACAATGTTACAGTAGGAAAGGTGTTGCATGTGTTAACACGTATTAGGGAGACAAATCTTCAAGTCCTGACAAGACATTATGGGAAACTAAGAATAAACTATATTATCCCTCACTGAGATACTTACATCACTACCCTCTGATGAGGTGCTAGAAGACTGAAGGATTGTAAATTTTGTGCCTTTAAGGGCTAATTACAAGGCTTGGCAATTATAAGACATACTTACATTTGGAAAGGTAGAGGTTGATGAGGGGTAGCTAGCATAGCTTTCTATCTGCCAGTTCAGGCCCTGGGGACAACTTCAGCCCACCACTCCTACTGGGGCATAGGCTGCCAACAGCATTTCAGAGTTCTCTGTCCGGGTCCGATAGAAGGCTGATCAGCCCTGTGGCTTCTGATTTCATCATACAACTTCATACGCCTTCTAAGTGAAGATCCTCCAGCCAGGGCTGGGGCAGTCCATTGTGGAAATCCCTGGGGACTTAGCCACCCTAATTTACCTCTAGACAGCAAGCACCTCCTATTCTGGAATCTAGATACTGTCCTTATTATTTTGCTTCAGTCCTATGGACTGTGTCCATCTCCTGAGTAAATACAGATGTTAAAAAAAATCCAATTAAGCTCTCCCCAATCTCTTTCAACTCCATGTATAGATGACCATGCTGATCATCAAGTGGACCAATTTTGTCTATTGCTGTCCTTTTACTCTTAACGTATCTATGGAAGTCCTTGGAATTTTCCATCTTGTCTGCTAGAGCAACCTCATGTCTTCTTTTGGCCCTCATGATTTCTCTCTCAAGTGCTCTCTTGCATTTCTTATGCTAAATTACTTCAATTGTTCTTTGCTGACTATATCTGCAATGCACTTCCTTCTTAAAACAAGGTTTCAACGTTCCTCACATACCAAGGTTCCCTAAACCTGCACACTTCACATTTTATTCTAACAGAAACCCACACACACTGTACATTTGCACTCTCCCATTTACTAAAGGCTGATTTATACTTGTGCGTCACATCGATGCCGTAGGTACCGTGTACCCTACGCCGTAGGGTGACGTGCACCTCCTCAAAAAAGTAACTCACGCGTCACGGCAACGCAGACCGCAACAACTGTGATTGGTCCACTTGGTGGGGGGGGGGGGGGGAGAGAGGAGAATCCTTGATGACAGATGATGCTTTCTTATGGTAGAGCTCCTTATAAATGTGCCTTTTTTTTAAATATTTCGAATCTCAGTATCTTTCTCCAGAATTATCTTGAAACTAATGGAATTATGATCACTGGACTCAATGCTTGCTATTCACACTTCTGTCACCTGCTCTATCTCAATGCCTAATAGGAGATCCAGTATCACACCCTGCAGAGTTGGGACCTCTATATATCAAGGACATTTTCCAGAGCACATTTGATAAAAAGAGGGATAAGGATGAGGAATAGTTAGTAAGTTTGCAGTAAAATAGTGTTGTAGAAAGTGATAAGTATGAAGAGTTACAGGTGGATCTTGATAAGCTGGGTAGGTAGACTGCAGAATAGCTCATGGAATTTCATTCAAGCCAGTGTGAAGTGTTACATTTTGAAAGACAAATCAACAGAGTAACTTAACATAGGAATGGGTAGCATTGTAGAACTGAGAGGACTTGACAATACAAGTGTATAGTTCACTTAAAGTGGAGTTTATTTGTTTAAAGATACTACATAAAATACTCCTCATAGACCTTCAAGCCGTGCCACCAGCAATCCCTGATTGAACCCCAACTTACTCATGGGATAACGTACAATGACCGCTTAACCTACCAACCAGTATGTCATTGGACTGTGGGAGGAAACCAGAGCAGCTGGAGGAAACCCACACAATCCACCTGGGGGTGGGGGGGGGGGGGGAAGAGATTGCATATAAAATCCTTAAACTGAACTCAAAACTTTGACGCTCTGAGCTGCAAGTGTTACGCTAACTGCTGTGCTACCGTGGTACGTCACGTCAGGCGACAGGGCTGTGACAATGGCTTTTGCCTTGATGGCCTTTGTCAGTCAGGGCATCAAATACTGAATTTTGGAGTTTCTGCTGTGATTGGTGAAGTAACTTTTGGAGTAAAGTGTCAAGCTTCAGTCACCCTGGTGATTAAACAACAGTTGAAACTCAACTCTTTAGAGAGTAGAAGACTAAGGGGTGATCTCAGAAATACAGCGGATGTCAGTTACTGTTGCGCACAGGATCAGCATATTTTAGCTCAACTGAGCATCTGTTTCATGTAAATAGTTAAAAAGGTATATTAAAAAAAAACTACAGCTTAACTGAGCAGCAAATTAAGTATTTAAATGAAATACAGAATAAATTAGAACACTACCAAAACTAGGCAGTGTTGTAGCTCTAGAACTATATTAGTTCTCAAGTTATTGGCAGAGGAATTCATTCAGCATATGCTGACATGTTTTTTTGATTGACTATAAATGAACAAAATCAGCAGACACCTAGTGCTTCTGATAATTGCATCTTCCAAATTGTCATTTTAATTGTAACATTCATGATGATTGTTGATGCCTTTAAATTCTTCATAGTTCTTAACATAGAGTAGAGAAATAGTTTGATTTTGACTCCCGGCCTTTTTCTGGTATCTCCAAGCCTCAATGCTTTGAACTACAGTGAACAAAGCAGTTCTGAATTGTTGTACTGCTTACTACTTGCCAACTATCAGTAACAAAAAAATCCTGCTTTTTGAACACAAATACACGTGATGCTATTTTAAAAACTGCTCACTCTGAGCATGGTGTAGCCATAAGACCTACACATGACTGACACTAGTTAGAAATAGTTCAGCAACAGTCTCCTGTCCCAATTAAGCAGCATGGATCCCAAATAAACAAAGGGAATCCTGGATATTCTCTCAGCTTGATTTTGTTCTTGGAATTCAAGTCTACTGACTCTTGAAGGTGCAACACAGATAAATAATATGGTTACAAAGGCAAATAGGATACAAGCTTTCATTAGTCAGGGTATGGAACTGTCCCAAATAAGCGGCTGCCTCGATTAACCAATGGCCCGATTAACCAGAAGCCATTGTGAAATATTCCACATATCTACGAAGTGATTGGTAGATATGGAACCAGCTACTGAAGGGACTGATGCAAGTACATTAGATACATTTAAACTGTGTGTGAACAGGTATATGAATGACAAAGAGCTTATAGGGACATGGGCTAATGGCTGGGAAATAGAATAGCTTGAATATACACCTTGGTCAGCACGAACACATATAATAAAGGACTATTTTCAGTGTTGAAAGACTCTATAACTAAGGTTTCACGAAGTTGGAGCATAACCTCCTTGTGAATCCTATACCCCGACTAATGAAAACTTGTATCCTATTTACCTTTGTAACTACATTATTTATCTGTGGTTCACTTGCAAAGATCAAAGGCCTCTGCTGCTCAATACCACCCCCCAGACGCTACTAATCAAAATGCATGTACATCTCATTATACATCTCAAAAGACTGTATATCCCCTGATTTTATCTGAATTAAACTCCACATTCCATTTGTCAGCCTATAACATTGGCACATCAACCTCCCTTTGCAACTCAAGGCTCCTTTGAAAACAATAAACAAATCGCCAACGTTTGTGTCATCTGCAAATGCCTTGCACCTTCACATCCAAGCCATTCGTGTACATCACAAACAGCAAGAATCAAATAATTGCAAAAATCAACGCTTACCGGCGCCCTGTCTTCTATGTTTTTGGAATTTTGGAATCAGTTTCCCAACTTGCTCTGAACCTTGTCTAAAAAGTTACTCGAATCCATGTAAATTATATTTACCACCCGGTCCTCATCTACACACCTTGTTATTGCTAACAAATTCAGTCTAATTAGTCAGACAACATCAGTACTTGACAAACCCTTATTGGCTATCCCTAGATATTTCCAAATGATCATTAATCAACTTCCTTAAAATTTTTTGCCAGTAACTTCCCTACCACTGATATTAGGTTCACAGGTCTAAAGTGACCAGCCTTTGTCCTGTAGCCTTTCTTGAAAAGGTTTGCTGTCTTGCATTAAGGTTAGTAAGTTGTGGGCATACTATGTCAGTGCCGAGAGGATGCAAACATATTTCATTGTATGTTTCAGCTTATTATGACAAATAAAGCTCATCTTTATCAGATACCTCACTTGTGGCCAGTGAAGATTTGAAAATTTAATCCACAGCCCCAGCAACCATAGCAGGGTGGGATGAATCCTAGCCAGTCCTAGGGATTTATCTAATTTCAAGTCTGCCAAGGCATTGAGCATGTCTTTCTTATCAAGATAGCTTAATGTCAGTTCCAGTATAGAAGTGTAAAGGAGAATGAAATAATTGTTACTCTGGATCCCATGCTGTACAAAAAAAGATAAAGAACATACTAATAATGAAAAATAAAAACACAAGATAGCTTATAAATAAATTGTATGTCCTAAAGTGACAGAAGATGTATAAGTGTCTGGAAATGAGATGATTGACAGGAATGGTTGTTGGGAGTATGGAGAGGTAAGTTAATAGTTGGAGGTGTTGTCCAGCCCCATACTTGGGGAAAGTAACTGTTTTTGAATCCTGCGGTCATGGCGTGGATGCTATATAGGCTCCTCCCTCATTAGAGTGGGACAAACAGTCCATGTTATTGGCCTTTTTCCGGCACCTTTCTTTATGTGTACTTGATGGTGGGTAGGCTGGTGATGTTTTGGGTGGTTTTGACTACCTATTGTAGAAACTTCCTGTCTGCTGCAGTGTAGTTTCCATTTCATGCAGTGATGCAGCTTTTGAGGGTGCTCTCTATAGGATGACGTGAGTATAGTCCAGCCAAGAGTTTGAAACTGCTTGCAGCTTCCATTGCTGAGCCGCTGATGTAAAGAGACGTGTGAGTTTTCCTGAAGCTGATAACCATTTCCTTTCTTGTTAACATTAAGGAAGAGGTTAATTGTCTGGCATCAGACCTCAAGTTCTTTTACCTCCTCTCTGTATCTCATCCTTGTTGGTGATGAGCCCCACTACTGTTGTGTCATCAGTGAACTGGACAACGTGATTACTCGGGTGTTTGGTTGTGCAGTCACGCATGAGAAGTGTATACAGCAGTGGGCTCAGCACACTACCCTGGGGTCATCCATGCTGAGGATGATGGGGAGGGAAGAGCAGTTGTGTATCCAGACTGAAGTGTTCCTTAAGAAGTCCAACACACAGTTGTACAGTGGTGTAAAGGTCCATGGGACAATAGTGATGAATGCCAAAATGAAATTCAGAATCAGCATTCTGACACAAGTGTCCTTGTTTTCTAGATGTCAGGGCCAGGTGCATGACAGATGCTATTGCATCTGCTGTACAGCAGTTCTGTCACAAAGCAAACTGCTGAGTGCCCACCGTGACAGGAATGGAGTTTTTGATGTGTGCCATTACCAGCCATTCAAAGCACCAAACGGCAGACATCAGTGCCGCAAAGGCAGTAGTCATATAGTTCTGAAAGTGTGGAGTTCTTTGCTGAAGAGATGAAGAAGGGATTTGAACCATGCGGAAACAGCAGCCAGAATGAAGAAGTGTTGAAGAATCCCATGAAGACGTCAGTGAGCTGATGTACACACTCCCTGAGTACTCGGCCCAGGATACTATCTGGCCTGGCTGCCTTATGGTAGTTGACTCGCTGCAGATGCATGGATATTTAGAGAAGACTTGCACCTACCACTTCAACCACATAACGTTTCCTTTGTGAAAGCCAATGAAAAGTGTTCACTTGGGGCTTCAGGTGATCCTTCTAGCTGTGCATAGACTGCCCATTGTACCTAATAAACTTTAGTTTTCCTTGGTTATTTTTTCTTACCCTTAAAACTTATAGAACATTTCTATATTTACCTTAATCCTGTTCACGAGTGATTTTGAGTGACCCCCCCCTCACCCATCCATATTTTCTTTCCAAGCATCTCTCGATACTTTAAAATACTTCTGAAGAGTCTCTCATCCGTCTCTGTCCGAGGACACCAGAGAGTTAATGACCACACAGTCACTGCTGAGCATGCAAGGAGAAAGAGCTCAGCAGACTTTACCCAGCAAAGGCTGTGGGCCTGGACGGCATCAGCCCAAAGGTACTCAAGCTGTGCAGTCTTTCAATACATCTTTAATCTGAGCCTGAGTGTGGTGAGGGTCCACCACAGGATGTAGAAAACAT
This sequence comes from Hypanus sabinus, assembly GCF_030144855.1. NCBI lineage: Eukaryota > Metazoa > Chordata > Chondrichthyes > Myliobatiformes > Dasyatidae > Hypanus > Hypanus sabinus. The sequence goes on from NC_082714.1 coordinate 29,343,844, forward strand.
CCTGCCTAGTTCCAGCATCCACGATGACACATCCCAGTGGCTACAGGAAAGTGGCACTAACCTCACACGTTACGAAATCATTCGAAAGACTGGTCCTGACATCTCTGGACCATCGTAAATCCATCACTGGACCAACTACATATTGGAGACGAAGACGGCCACAGTACGTGAGATTGCAGAGCTGTGTATCGGACACTACAGTTAGCAATACAGAGGCTCCCCAGGGGACTATTCAGTCCCCCTTCCTGTTCACTGTCTACACCTTGGACTTCAGATACAACTTGGATCCTGCCACCTGCGGAAGTTTTCAGACGATTTGGCAGTTGTGGGCTGTATCAGCCGAGGTCAAAAGGCTGAGTACGGAAGAGCGGTGGACAACTTTGTTGAGCAGTGTGGACTAAATCACCTGCAGCTCAACATCACTAAGACAAGGGAGTTTGTATTCCCATCTTCATCAAGGGAATGGATGTGGAAGTCATTTGAGACTACAAAAACTTGGGACCACCTGGACAATAATTTGGACTGAACTAAAAGTGGAGGAGCTCTGTACAAGAAGGGACAGAGCCAACTGTACTTCCTAAGGAGGCTTTCGCCATTCAACATCTGCAGTACCATGCTGATGTCCTATGACTCAGTGATGGCCAGCATTTATTCCATGCTGTAGTCTGCTGGGGCAGCAGGGTGAAAGCAGCTGACACCAAGAAGATTGATAAGCTCGTCAGGAAGGCTGGTTCTGTTCTGGGGGTAGAACTGGATTCCCTAGTATTTGTTTCTGAGAGAATGATGTTGCAGAAGCTACAGAGCATTCCGGACAATCCCTCTCACCCCTCCATGACATACTGAACAAACAGAGGGGCACTTTAGTAACAAACTGATCCCATCGAGGTGCATCACTGAACACCACAGAAGATCTTTTCTCCCTGTGGCTGCAAGACTCTACAACTCCCTTCTTAAGTATACAAGTATATGGTTACATTGCACATCTATATTTTGCACTATTACTTTTTAATGCACATTTTATATATTCTTTCATATCTCAATGCTTTCATTTTGTATTTTAAAGTGTATATTTCTAGCTGAGGAACCTTGCCACAATAATTTCCTTTGGGATAAATAAAGTTTCATCTTATCTCATGTGTGTTGCTTTTGTCTTATGTTATTAGTTGAGATTGCCTGTCATGGGTTTTTTTTATCACCCCCCCCCCCAATCCAATTCCAACCCTCAACATCCTTCAACATCCAGTTTCCTATACTTGTACTCCTGTATTTTACTCTGACAGAACAGGATGCTCTTGAACTATTGCTCTTTCTCCTTTGAATTCCTGCCAGTGCAAATGGAAACATGCCTACCAGATGATCCTAATCAATCTTTACCAGATCCTCCCTTATAATAAAGAAAATGGCATTCCTCCAATTTTAGACATTCACTGCTGGTCTATCTTGTTCCTTATCCATAACTACTAAAATAAATGAACATTTCTAAAATGATTACCCACTGACACTACACTCCCTCCACTTGAAAAGCTACATTTTCCAAGATCCAATAATATTCCTTCCCTCCTATCAACATACTGTCAAAAAGTTCTAGATGACTCAAAAAAAGTTGCCCCTGTGCTTATAACTATGAAGACAATTTAGTTCTTATTTGAGAAATGCAAATTCCCCAGTGTGAATACACGACTTTTATTGCATCTCTCTGATAGGCCTACATTTCTGTATTTCTATATCTTGTTGATCACTGGAAAGGCTGTAATATCCTTCCCCCCACCCCCGACAATTCATTTTGGTATTCCTAATCTCTATCTATAATGGCCTTACTTGAAGATCCATCTAGGATAATGCAGAAAACATTGAGAAAAGATTTACAAGGATGTTGCCAGGATTCAAGGGGCAGAGTTAGAGGCGAGATTGGTCAGACTTGGTCTTCATTTCTTGGAATATAGCAGAATGAAGGGCAGCCTGATATAAGTGTTTAAAATTATGAGGCCCATAGATAACCCAATGGTAACAGTCTTTTCCCCTGCCCCCATAGTAGGGGGGTTCAAAATTGGGTGCATGGGGTTAAGGCAAAAGGGAAAGATTTAAATATGATCGAAGGGGCAACATTTTACACACAAAATGGTGAGTACATGGGATGAACTGCCAGAAGTGGTTGAAGCAGTTTCATTAGTATCAATGAAGAAGCACATGAAGGGGCAAGGTTTAGGTGGGCATTGGCCAAACTCAGGAAATTGAGACCATCTGCTTGGGCACCATGGACTGATTAGATCAAATGGCTTGTATCCACGCTGTATTGCACTACGAATCTGCCATTCAGTATCTTCCCTCAATACCAGAATTCCCCAGTATGAATACACTACTTTTATTGCATCTCTCTGATATGCCTACATTTCTGTATTTCTATATCTTGCTGATCACTGGAAAGGCTTTAATACCACCCCCACCCCCCCCCAGCAAACTGACAATTAATTTTGGTATTCCTAATCTCTATTTATGATGGCCGCACTTGAAGATTGAAGCTGAACTGGATTTCAGCGATCCATCTGCAGGCTGTAACAAATCCAACATACTAGAGCAGGACTCCTAAGCCTTTTTTTAAAAAAACACCATGGACCCCAACTATTAACTGATAGGTCTGTTGACCCCAGGTTGGGAACCCCTGGACTAGAAGAATAATTGAAGCACACCTCAACAAGTCAGAGTGGTCAACCACAAGAGCAGTGGAGGGTGATAAGTAAACGCTTTGAGAATCCATAAGGGCAGGCATGCTAGAAGAATCATTTCAAACATCGACAAAGATACTGATTCTGCTCTATCAGAATTCAAGGGAATAAGATAAAAAAACAATGCAGTTGAACAATCCAGACCAAGATGTAACAAAGCTAGTGCAGCATATAATGTAAAATTTCAAGCAGGTGAACAAATGTCCAGAAATGCAAAACGAAAGACCAGTGGTAAACAGCAGATCACACAGAAATTGCATTTTTAATTGTAGATTTGGGCAGAAGATGGAGAAAACAAAGCAAATATTTATGATTGGGCAGAGACCAAGTTTACCCATATGAAATATGTCCCCATCCAAGAGAGGGTGATATGCACTCACGCTGATAATGAATCCAAGTGTTTTAAAGCCAAGAAATATGCTAAACATAGCAGAAAAATTAAGAATTGCAGTAAATCCTAAGAAACGAGTGTGTTAGAAAGAATGGCAGTGGATATAGTTACAAAGAACAGCAGCTGGATTCATCACTGCCAAGTTAAATCATCCTTAAATGTTTTTTGTAATACGAATTGTGATAAGATGCTGATGTCAGACTCTATAGTGAGATAATGCATAAAGTTCACGGGGTTTCCAATACAACCTCACATTAGAATGATTTCTTTGGCTTCATTGTCAGTACATCCATATACATTTTCAGAAATAAATTTCCAAAATCCCCTCTAAAGACCCCATGCCATCAACAACTATTAATTTGCAACATTTAAAAAAAACTATGAAAAGCTGTGAAAACACACTCAAAATGCCGGTGGAACACAGCAGGCCAGGCAGCATCTATAGGAAGAAGCACTGTTGATATTTCGGACCGAGACCCTTCGTCAGGACTGACCATTTTGTGTGTGTTGTTTGAATTTCCAGCATCTGCAGATTTCTTCGTGTTTGCTCTATGAAAAGCTGTGATTTGACCAAATCAAGACAACTGGAAGTTCAGACTAAGTACATTTTTAGATAACACTGGAGTTCCAAGGAAGGTCTCTTTCCTTGGAACTCAGTGCTATCCTATTTGAGTGTTTGTTTGCAGCATTTACAGTTTTCCTGTCCTTCATTTACTAATGAATAAATACATAGTCACTTCCATAGCAGAAATAGTGACCTTGAATTTTGCCTCTGCTCCATAGCTCTCTTTTGATTTGTTCACCTCAGATGATATATTTCCCCTACCAGCTTTTGACCAAAACTCACTTTCACTAGCACATCTCTTTGCTTACAAAATGCTAGGCTCTAATTCATCCCAAGTGGCTTTCAACTCAAATTCCACTTCACTATTTCAAATTCCACCCTCGTATCTAAATGATCCTGAACAAGCAAGCTCTGATGACCATAACCAGCATAAATTAACTTTTTTTCTTCTTTTCACACTGATTGTTTCCAACATGTGATTTTTTTTAAAAAAAATATAGATAAATACACTATGAGACACACATTTTCAATACTGTCAATTTTGAATATGTTATGGTAGCAGCTCAAATTGTGATATCAAACTGGTATTCAAGGGGAATTTGCTAAAACTATTTACCTTTATATACTGCAGTCCCTCAGCCTCCATTTCGAAACACAAAACCAACTCAATTCAGTAGAAACTTCTCCAGGAATTTTTTAGAAAAATCCAGATCTGACTTGTCTTGCTTTGGTATTGTTTTTAATTTCACATAGTAAATAACATCTGACTCAGGGGCAGAAGTAGAACCACATACACTGTCCGCAATTTTGCAAGTTAAAATTTAAGTCTAAGCAGAATACTCATATTACAAAAAAGATGAATTTTTAGATCACATACAACGCAGACTGATTTTTGGAGAGGACTAAACACAAAGTGCTGGAAGTACTCAGGTCAGGCAGTGTTGGAAGAACTGATCAACTTGAAACATTTCTCTTGTAGCACATGCTATCTGACTTCCTGAATACTTCAAGCAGTTTTTACCTTCACTTTCCATGCCCATCGTTTGCAGTGTTTTGCATTTGGAAAGTTCCACGTTTATGCAATTATCTGGTCAAGTTAGAATGCAACATTTATGCATCTGTGAATAAAGATTAAACTCGAATGTGTCCAGGACTTGCCACTGTGCATGAAATGCTCCCGTCAGTTGTCAAATAGAGAAGCATTACAACAAAAGTCAAAATGCCAATAAGCGTTAGAGTAATACATTATGAACTTCACTAATCACACTTGAATTAACAATAATTCCAAAATAATATAGCCATATTTTGGTGAAATGTAAGCTCAAGCAAGATCATTGATTAAAATATTGTGTACTCTCGCAATAACAGCATGCGCTGTACCAAATTACTGAATCGAAACCACTCTCCATTACCACCTCGTTGCCACTTACGTTAAACATTAAAAAGCTTTCGTGTGATATTTACAACGCGATAACCACACGCTGAGACAAACCAACATATCACAGCCAGCGCATTGTGTTTGACAGCACTAGGCCCTGAGCACAGCCTCGAACTCCAGAAGAGACGGAACCCGTGGTGTAGCTAACGCTGATGGAGCCATTGGGAGGTTGCTCAGGACTTGTACATTCTTCCGGGAGTGTCGAATTTCGGGCACGGGGTGTCCTCCGGCAGAGGGTGGGCGTCTGCCGACGGCGGGTGGGTGGGAAATGGGGAGCCCCACCGCTTTCTTTAGGCCGCGTTCCGCTCACTCACCTTGGGTCCCAGTCATTCCAGCGCTGCCGCTTGTTCAACCGAGTGCTCAGGGGTCTTTGGCTCATTACCTTCCCAACAACATGTCATCCGCCTTCGAAAGGTGCGCCTGCCACCCCCAGTCGGATCCGTTTGCAGTTGGGAGACGAGGCGAGCCGAGGGGAGGCAGGCGGGCGGACCCTGGCTGACGGAGCGTCGGACAGAACGCCGTGGGACTGGAGCCTGAAACCCCTTCCCCCGGACAGCGGCTGAGCTGCAGGCGCGACTTTCGGTTCCGCTCGGCAAGCGGGCGGCTGAAATCGGGCGGCGACGGCGGCAGCGGCAGCAGCTCCTTCTCTGGAATGGAGCGGGGGATGCTGGGAGCAGCCACGTGACGGGAAGCCGATGCTGCACCTCCCCGCCAATAGGTGTCAACACGTGTGTCCGACTGGAGAGTCACCATGTAGGGTAACCTCCTCAAGGCAGACCTGGCAACGTTTACTGCGACTATTATAATATCACTGACGCTGGTTCAACTGAAGGAACATTGAAAGCCATTCGCCACGCTTTTGCTTTGTCATGTCAACAAGAGGTACTTTGAAGTAGACTAATGAGATCAAAATTAGGCCTGGAATTTACAGTGGGAAAAATAGGGTAAATTGGACAACAAGCACAGATGAACCTAAGGTGTACTCATTCACAAAATGTGTATGTCATTGTCAAGGCCAGTATTCATTGTTTTTTAATGTCGCCTACATCATCTCAGAGGGCGGTTAATAGTCAGTCTCGGTGGGCCCAAAGTCATCTATATTTCCAGACTTTTCAAGGGTGAGACATAACCTTTTGAGAAAGAAATTGCTAATTGAGTTGATTTACGCAAAAACATGAAGAACTCACTAATTGTACTTATGAGTAAATTACTAATTTTTTTAAATTCAGGAGAAACACAGTTATAGTGTCAAACAATTAATAAACCACAAAGTAAGGGGAAGTCTTGTCTGTAGTTAATTAAAATAGGAGAATTTTGAAAACAGAATCATTCTGTATTCTTTAATTCTTTGTTTGTTTTATCTCCCCCACAGTCCCAATGATCTATTTTCTTTCTTGCCTATAATAAAGCCTTAGCCTTAGAATAGAGGGACGTCCATTTAGAACAGAGATAAGAGGAACAACTTCTGCCAGGATCTGGTGATGTTGCCACAGAAGCATGGAGGTCGAGTCATTGGGTATGGTTAAGGCAGAGATTGATAGGTTCTTGGTTAGTCGGCATGAAGGGTTATGGGGAAAAGGCAGGAGATTGGGGCTGAGAGGAAAATGGATCAGACTTGGAGCAGACTCGATTGGCCAAATGGCCTATTTCTGCCCCTATGTCTTATGGTCTTATACATTATCTGACAATTAATTAACTTTTCTAGCTGACACTCCTGGTTTAGACTCAGTCTGGATTCTGTAACACATTGGCCAAAAGAAACTGTGGCACAATGACTTTCTAATCACTACAAATCCCTATGCAAAGCCCAAAAAGTGGCAGGTCACAAGTTCTGAGACAATGCACCTTTCAAATATGGTGTATTCCCAAGACTAAAATTATGTAACAGTATAATGCCAACTGGAAGATTTATTCAGAAAATATCTTGGAAATTATTTTAAAGTGTTGAGATTAGAACTTGGGGAGATAAAATGAAGTAAAATAGTGGAAACATCAATCTAGAACAAGAATGATCAATGTTTGGAATAGCACCTGAGTTTAGAAGAACATATTCAAATTTCTGAGACAAAGATAGGCACAGAAACCACTGAGGGTAAGGAAAAGGGCATTCACTAAGATCATTGGCAAAGAAGTATGTGATAAAAGAGAATATGTGGGATTAGGATAAAACCAGAAATCAATTAATGAGAAAAATAATTATGATACTAATAGGAAACTTGAAACAAAAAAACCCATTCTGCGAGGCTGGGTTTTGGCGATGCCGTGGAAGTCCATAGCAGGGGTATTCCCTTCTGCCGCCTGCGTGGGATGATGAGTCTATCGGGACCCTGAGGACTTGTGGAAACTGTGTGGTGGTTTCTTTCAAACTTATAGTCTTAACATCTTTGGACTATTTTTACTGTGCCCATGGTCTGTTTTTTTTTTAATCAATTATGCTATTGTTTGTACTGTTGTAACTATATAGTTTTGTGTAGGTCTTGCAGCTTTAGTTTTTGGTTTGTTGAGTGGTAGAGTTGGTCTCCTGACTTGGTGTGTCTGGGTGGTCTTGTTTTGTCTGGTGGATTCGGAGCTCCTTTCCAGGGTATGCGCTAAGATGGTAGTGTGATATTAATACGTAGCACCCTCTCCGGACTCTGGATTTGGTGATTGCCAAACATTACGCGGATTTTCTGTTGTAGTCTGTTTTGTCATGTGCTTTTGTGATATCATTCTGGAGGAACGTTGTTTCATTTTTTAACTGCGTTGCAGTTGTGGTTTCTAAATGACAATAAACCGAAATTCAATCAATCAACATCATTTGTTTATGACAGGAGTGGAAAATTGTGAGATGGTAGAAGTAAGAAGTCATTGCTATGTTGTCAGTATTTACCAGGGAGATAAAACAGATGGATGTGACATTGGATGATGAGATAAATAATGAAATGAACACAATAAAAATAGGAAAGGAGATCTATTAAATAGGCTAATCAAATACAACAAGAATAAAAGCCCTGGTCCATATGCCATCAACGCATTAAAAAAATCTAAAGCAGTCATAGGAAGCATTGCCAGATATAATATTCATAATTTATTTTAGAAAGATGTAGTATCAGAAGACTGATGGATAGCTTACATAACATGGATATTTAAGAAGGAAAATAGAACATGTATGGGGAATGACAGACCAACCAGGTTAATACTGATAGTAGAACAGGTAATGGAATCCTAAGTAATGGAGAGAATATAGAAAACATAAAAAATCAACAGTGTGCACAGATTTCAAAAGAGAAAAATCTACCAAGTTGACCTTATTAACTTTTTGTTGTGGAGAACTACAGAGGAATTCTACAGTAGCAATGCAATAGATATACCTTATCTAAACTTTCAAATGATATTCAGTAAAATAGCAGACTAATGACTAAGATTGGAGAAAGAAGATTCAGTGAATATGTTGGGGGTGATGTTTTCTGAAGAGTGCCCAAACAAATTACGGAATTGTGTTAATTAATGTACAAAATATTGCGAGTAACAACAAATTAAATGCAGGTAGGAAGGAGAGAAAGACTTGGAAGGTACGTGTTCAAGTGGGGTTAAGACACAAAGGGATATTGGAGTTTGAATACATCATTTACTAATATTTGCACCAGAGTGGGCAAGGCCATTAAAAATATTAAGGTTTAGTTCAAGAGGGATATTGCTGAATGTAGAGAAGTACAGTACTGTTGAAACTGCAGCAAACTTTGGATGCACCGCATTGGGTTGAGCACATTATTCTGGTCTTCAATATTATCAATAGTATTTAGAAACACAGGAGAATGGGCAAAGAAGGTCTATGAGGAAGACACCTATATGTATGTATGTGTGGAAAGAATGAACAAATAGGCCTTTTGTCTTGAGAAAAGAAGACTGAAAGGTGAACTAAAAGAGCTGTGTCACAAACGAGAAAATCTATAGATGCTAGAAATTCGAAGTAACACACACAGAATGCTGGAGGAACTCGGCAGGTCATGCAGCATCCAGGGAAAAGAGTAAACAGTTCATGTTTCAGGCCAAGACCCTTCTTCAGGACGGTCTGCTGATTTCCTCCAGCATTTTGTGTGTGTTTCTTTGAAATAATGACTTGCTTTTGCAGAGTGGATGCTGAGAAAACACTTCCACTCATGAAGGCCATCTGTATAAGTTAGCCACCAAGAAATCCAATGGGAAATTCAGGAAAAAAGGAGCAGTGAGAATGTGGAACTTGTTAATTGTATTGATACATGTCAGGAGAGGATGGAAGGGCACATAAAGAAATGAAATAGAGACAATATTGATGAATCTTCAAGAAAATAAATGAGAAGGAACACACACAGAATGTTGAGGAACTCAGCAGGTTCAGCAGCATCAACAAAGCAGAATAAACAGTCAGCATTTTGGGCCAAGACCCTTCATCAGGCCTGTGCACAGGAATATAAACTATTTACAGAAAAAGGTATTGAATAATGATGGGGTGATACAGACCGGGTGATGAATCATAGAGCACTAGCTGAAGCTGGAGTATGGTGAACATGGAGCACCATTCAACCAAAATATCTAAACAGGCCAAGGCAGCGATGTTGTAACTGAGAGCAGAGACTTTTTTCATAAGTTTGTGAATTGTGTATCCTTTGCATCAGATTTTTGAACTCTATTTTGTATAGATAGTAAAATTTATCTATTTTATTTGTCTGGAGATACAGTGCAGAATTGACCATCCGAGCCATGCTGCCAGCAACTCCCAATTTAACCTCAGCCGAATCATGGGACAGTTTACAATGACTAATTAACGCACTAACTATTATGTCTTTGGACTGTGGGGGAAGCCGGAAACTTAAGTATAGGTTTCTGTATTTACACTTATGCTGAATTTTATTTTAGGAATCAGTGTTCCAGATAGAAGGTACATTATATGAACAAAGTATTCAGTCTGATCAGTCCCGTGTCAGCCTTTAGTTTGTATATAAGCAAAGCATGGTCACCTAGCCTGCTCCCTTTTGTTTTGCTCCCTCATTTTCCCATGTAATCTAACTTTGTTGACATTCCTTCTGTTTCTGCAATTATTATTGAAGTTATTTCTCCAGCGTTATGATTAATTGTCAGACAATTCACTGATTTTCTGTTCTAAATCTCTTACAGTTAATTTTGAATTGATGGCCATTGATTCTAATACAGAGAGGAGACTCCTCAACCCATTATGCCTACACAAGCTCTCTGAAACACTAATGCAGCAGAGAGTCTCTGCTCTTTCCTCATAGCCTTGAAAATGTCCCTGTTTCACATATGCTTACATTTTCCATTTAGAAGCTTTTGTGGAATCTGATTTAATTGTCCTATCAGACTGTGCATGAAGATCATAACAATACTGTAAAAAAATCTTCGAATTCCCCAACCTCATTGTCCAGATATTACTCTTTTTACCTTCCTAGCTTATTTTGCCCCTCATCCATTAGGCTTCTGATCTCTTTTCAGAACATGCCCTACTCCGAGGACTGCAACTTGATCAATACTGAAAGATGCACACAGCACAAAATTTGCTTAAGATTGCATAATTTTTGATGGTTCACTGTGCAGCCTAATTGTTAACATTACATCATATTCTGTAGTATTTCATTGAGTGTCAAATGTTTTAATTCTTTAATCTTTTTCATGCTATTAGATTTTCAAATGATATAATTTGTAAGCTAAATTGACAAGAAAAATCTGGAATCAATTTATTTATTAACATGGTATTTGCATAAAAGATGCATTAAATTCATCAGATGCAAAATCCAGGTTACAAAACATTATCAGATTAGATGAGGCAGAACAGGTGTCAGCTGTGGATCGATGTGCCTTCAGCAGTTCCTCCTTCCTGGTTGTTCAGGTTTGCGTATAAAAGCCTATACCAGAGAAAGTCCTCCACCATTCTGTAATTTTACTGTTTTTTTTCTGTGATGCTTAATGTTAATGTTACTTTCAATCATAATTCTGCATAGTTCTCAGGAAGCAATCTTGTTTATTTTGGTGTAATAATTCTTAAATCCCTTGCCTACTCCGTGGTTCAGAGTGGCTGACAGATTTCATAAATTAAATGTTTGCTGGAAAATCAGCTATTCTTCGGCTTCATCCAAGCTTCCTTCCCTTCTGGCACTTAATCCTGCGAGTGGGACAAGTTTTACAGCGACCTCTTCCCCCTCACCATCCTTCTATATAAAGTGACACTTCACCTGTGAGTCTGTCAGGGTCATCTACTGTATAGTGTCTTCCTCATGTGGCCTCCTGTATATCAGTGAGACACAACATAGATTGGGGGAATCAACATATGTGTACCTTTACTGTATACGCCACCAAAGGCTTGATTTGCAGGTGGCCACCAATTTCAATTCAACTATCCACTCCCATTCTGACCTGCCTAACCATGACCTCCTCTACTGTCAATATTAGGCCATGCTTCGGTTTAAGGAGCAACACCTCATGTTCTGTCTGAGCAGCCTCTAATCGGATGGTATGAACATAGATTTCACTAAATTTTGGTAATTTTTTTCCTCTCCTGCCTCTGATTCCTTTTCTGTGTTGTTCCCCTCTCACCACTTCTGCTCATCTGCCCTTCACCTCCCTCTGGGTACCTCCCCTTCCCTCTCTCCCATGGTCCACTGTCCTCTCCTGTCAGATTCCTCCTTCCTCAGCCCTTCACCTCTTCCACCTATCTTCTCCCATCGTCTTTCTTCACAATCCCCTCCCCCACCCGCCTTCCCCTCAACTTCTTCTTTCGGCTTCTTCCGCCTTCCTGATGAAGCGTCTTGACACAAAATGTCGACTGTTTATTCCCCTCCATAGATGCTGCCTGATTTGCTGAGTTCCCCCATCATTTTGTGTATGCTGCTCCTCTATCATTTTGCATTCTGATACTTCTACCTTATTATTCTTTAATTTCAGTAAATAGATTCCATTTTGGCTCAACCTACTCATGCTTATTAAGTCTGTCTGGCTTATTATGAATGTACAGTATTTACCTTTTCTCTCTACCTTGCTTTTTAATTAGTCTTTGGAAGGGGAAAAATATACATCTTAACAAGCTTTGATCGTTTGCAGATTTTTTTTTGGTTGGAGTGAAATCATGTCTTTATATTTTAAATCCAAATTTAAACAGTTTTTAACCAATTGATTCTTTGTCTTCTATTTCAAGCATTTTGTGGTCCAAAATCAAGTTCTTAAAAAATCATAAAACAGAATTTTTTTTGATAATTGTCTTCTGATTAATGTGTTGCTTTCTTAATCCATTCCATCACACTGTAATCATATTAGTCCCTCAGTTTAAAATGAATCCCTAATTTCATGCATGTTATGTTTAATATTATCATCAGCAATAAAGGACAACAAACTGCCACCTTCTTCCTTAAAAACCTTCATTTTCTGAGTTTGTTACATCAACATAAATGGTATTTCTTCTCACCTACTTCCCCTCTGTAAATTTGTAGGTTGTGTTGAAGTTCTTTATTAGCTACAAAACTGCTATTGGGGCTTTTTTTTGCTGTCAAGTCTTCAGTAAAGAGCACCGAAACCAATTTATCTGGTTGATCATCATAGTCTGAGCTGGTTAGATGGCTGATTTATCAAGTGACTCCTACCCAGCGTAGACATCAGACAGAGACAACAACAAAGAAAAATCACCTCATGCAAAATTTGTAATGAATGGTTAAACATACTATAGCTGAACATTAAAGCCATGTCTTTTGGGTGGGCAGGTGGATAGTGGGGTTGAATGTTCAAGGAAATTGTGCCTTTTGTAACTGATTGAAAGTTTCAGGTAGGATGAGGTCTATCCCATTTATACAGAGAAGTCAGCAATTTACAGAGGTAATTTCATGGAACAGTGCCTGGAGGTCTTAATTAAAAGCTGCTGTAAAGTTTTTCTTTATATATTTTGATGACCAGTCAACCACATCCATGCAACCCAGTGCTGGCTGAACATGATATCTGTTCAGTCAGTTCCTATTTCGCCATTGAACGTCTCGGCATATCACTGTGGGGATAACAGCAGTTAAGGCAACCTTGGGCTTTTTGAAGTGAGTTTTCACTTCCTCAAGAGGAGGCTCATTGCTGCATGATGTGATGGTGACAAAGTCCAGGCAAAAGTGGAACCATAATTTTTTTGGTTCTGGAGAACATTTGATCAGGAGATGCAAAGGAGAAAGGTCCTCGACCTGCAAGAAGCCCTTCAGTCATCAACACTCAACCTGTGAAGCTGAGTGCTAAGGGTTGCAGTCCTAATAAACTGGATACATGTCAAAAAGAAACTGCAAATGTTGTCAGTCTAAAAATCAGAGATACTCAGTAAATCAGATTGTATCTGCACTGTGAAAGCTGTGACCAATCAATCAATTAATTAATCAATGACTCCAACATGCTCAACAAGATATGAATTAAGTCATTGGCATTCTGCAACATCTGAAAGTCTGATCTTCACAGAGTCATGTGAATGACTTATGTCACTAATATCAGAATGCTTTTTCTGGATTTCATTTTGACACTATTGTCCCACAGACCTTGGTGAACAAACTCCGACTCCTCGGTCTAAGTACACCACTGTGCAGTTGGGTATTGGACTTCCAAAGGAACAGACCTAAGACAGTCAGGATAAACATCTATTCCTACCTCCTCAAAATCCTCAACACAGGGCTGAGTACTGAGCCCTCTCCTGTACACTGCTCACATATGACTGCACAGTGGAACACCTGAGCAATCACATTATCGAGTTCACCAAAGACACGTCAGTGGTGGGGCTCATTACCAACAAAAATGAGATGGCATAAACAGAGGATGTGGAAGAGCTCAAGGCCTGGTACCAAGCAAATAATTTCTTCCTTAACGTCGACAGACAAAGGACATGGTTATCAACTTAAGGTGAACTTGCACCATTCGTACCCACCTTGGTAGCACAGCACTGCAACCAGTTTCAAATTCCTGGGAGTGCACATCACACCCAATCTCTCATGGTCCCAGAACACATCCTATACAGCCAAGAAATCTCACCAATACCTCTACTTTCTGAGGAATGTGGATTTTGCACATCTATTATCTATTCTACAAGTGCGCTGTAGAGAGCATCCTGACAAGCTGCATTACTGCTTGGTATGCAAACTGCATTGCAACTGAGAGGAATGCTCCATGACGGGTAGTCAAAACTGCCAGGTGCATCAGTGGCATCAGCTTCTCTGCCATCAAAGACATGTATACAGAATGGTGTCGGAAAAGGGCCAGTAAGATCATTAAGGATCCCATCCACACTGCTCATGTACTGTTTATTCTACTCCATCAGAGAGGAGGCCATATACCATCCAAACCGGGACCACTGGACTGAAAAACAGTTAACTTTCCCAAGCATCAAGGCTGACCAATGCCTCTACACACCAACTCCACCATTACTTTATTTCTTGTCAGTCATCTTATGTACAGCCTAGCATCATTTTATGGACATACAATCAATCTGTATATAAGCTGTTGTGAATTTAATATTTCAGTTATATTTGAGTAAAATTGTTTGATTAATTATTCTTTGTTGTTTACATAATACATTGTTGATTATATGTAAATGGCATACGTCATCATGCCACCAGATCATATGTGCATGCCTTACTTAAAGTAAAAATGAAACTAAGGTACGTAATTCCCAGCTCATGTTTTTGCTTTCAGTTAACTTGATGTTTTGGAGTTGTAAAGCATAACAGTGGTGATGAGATATTTTTGAAACAAACCCAAGACAAGTTACTGCATGTTGAAGTGTAGCAAGACCTTCAATTTTAAAGAAGTGCACAGCAAGAAGTTTGAGTTTAAAAAATCAGCAGGGCAGCATGTGTCTCTTCAAAACTGGAAACAGAAACAATTAAGTTATAAGAATGGCAGAAAATGGACAACTTTATGGGTTCAAAAACATGAGTACCAGCTGATAATGATCATAAATATTTTAAAAAGTAGAAATGTCTAGTAACAAAAAAAAGCTTAATGAAAATATATTTACAGAATTACTCAAATATTACTGAAATATTAAATACACTACACTCCTCCCTGCTTAGCTATAAACTCCAACTCAATATAAAATGCATCTCAACTACAGTATATACACAGTCTACTATATAATGAAACTACTATATACAGACATCACAGCAAAGTAAATTTTAAATTGTCCAATTCAGGCCTAAAGGTTTAATTGCTTTGGAGGAATTCGTGCTCTTGCGGAATAATGTCTTTCCTGATGGTGTTTGGGATGCGGGGTTTCACTCTGCTTGGCAGGTGAGGCTTGTGGCTGTGAAACAATCTCAGGTTCGGGGGCCTCCTCCATGGTCAATGTAGGAGTTGACTGTGGGACAGCAGGCAGTGGTTCTGACAGCTCCTTTCTTTTCTATGTATTGGCATCCCAAACTTCACTGGACAATTTAGATCATAATCTGTAAACATAATGCCTGGCATCACAATTTCCTTTATCTTTTATAAAGCCATCTCACACTGTTTTGACCATTGCCATTTCTTTATCTGTAGTAATCAGTTGAAGGGATGGAATACAATAGTCAGGTTTGGCCGGAACCTGCTATAGCAATTGACAAATCCTAAAAAGGACCGCAACTGTGACATGTCCTTTGGCCTTTTCGCATCCACCACTGCTTGAATTTTCTCAGCACACTTGTGTAATTCTTGCGTGTCAATAGCGTGACCACAATAAGTGATGCTTTGTTTACATAGTTTACACTTGTTGCATTGTGCTCTGAGTCCATAACCTTCTAATCTTTTTAAGACTGTCTTGAGATTTTGGAGATGCTCCTTGTAATCTTTACATGTAACAGTGATGTCATCTCGGTAACATTCAGTGCCTAGGCAGCTTTGCAGCACCAGTTCTATAGTTTTCTCCCAGAGTGGAGGTGCAGATGCAACTCCAAATATAAATCTATTATAGTGATAAAGCCCTTTGTGCATACTTATGGTGAGAAACACTTTAGACTATTCTTCCATCTCCATCTGTAGCTAGGCCTCAGCTAAGTCCACTTTACAAAAGTGTTTTCCTCCCGAAAGGTTTGCAAAGGTATCTTCTATCATGGGCAGAGAGTATTGATCTACTTTTAGTACTGGGTTGATGGTAACCTCAAAATCACCACAGATTCTGACAGACTCCTTCTTGGCTGCTGGGACAACTGGCATTGCCCATGGGCTCCATTCAACATTGAAATAATTCTGTTTGCCTCCATGCAATCTACTTCACTGGCAACGTTATCACGGATGGTATAACAAACCGGATGGGCTTTGTAAAACCTGGGTGTGGCACTTTCACTTTAACAATATTTTACCCATGATATGTTTGAGTTTTCAGTGCCATCCTTGAGCACTGTTATGGCATCATTTGGCAACTTTCTTAATTCACATTCAGTTGACTCTTTTGCAGAGGATGTGGCATGCAAATAGTGGATGTATCTCCAATCAATTTGTAGCTATCTCGCCCCATAATGCTGGTAGTCCTGTTTTTGCCATATACAAGCCTTGTTGTTTGTTGGCTTGTTGGTTGTTGTATTTCACTTACAAATGTCATTCCCACAAAAATTAACTTTTCTCCAGTATAAGTTTTTAGTTGGATATTTGCAAGCTTCAGTTCAGTATCTTTGAAATGCTGTTCAAACTCACTTTTTTGTAATGATTGAAACAGCCGAGCCAGTGCCCAATTTCATTTAAATTAATTTGTCTTTCACTTCTGGTTCAAGCTGTTGCAAGTCTCAAGGGTCCCAATCCCTTGTCATTCTCATCATTGTCAGATTTTTCATCAACAGCATGCTGGTTTGTGATCTATTTGAAACTGCAACTTTTCTGTATATCTTTCTCACTTCTGTGTGCAGTCCATTTATTTTTGTCTGCCTGGCATGCTCATTGTATGTCTCCTACTGTTGCATTTTCTGCAAGTTTTGCCTTAACAGTTTGGATGAAGGAATTGATGGCTTTGTGGCCAAGTTTGTGGATGATATGAAAATAGCTGGAGGGGCAGATAGTGTTGAGGAACCAGAAAGACTACAGAAGGACTTAAAACAGATTAGGAAAAGGGGCAAAGAAGTAGCAGATGGAATCTACTGTCAAGAAGGGTATGGTCATGCACTTTGGTAAAAGAAATAAAAGCATAGGCTGTTTTCTAAAGAGAAAATTCAAAAATCGGAGGCGCAGAGTGACTTGGGAGTCCTTGTGCAGGATTCCCTCATGGTTAATTTGCAGGTTGAGTGGGTGATGAGGAAGGCAAATGCAATGTTAGCATTCATTTTGAGAGGATTAGAATATAAAAGCAAGGGATGTAATGTTAAGACTTTATAGAGCACAGGTGAGACCTTGTTTGGTGTATTGTGAGGAGTTTTGGACACCTTATCTAAGGATATACTGACATTAGAGAAGGTTCAAAGGTAGTTCACAAAAAATGACTCCAGGAATGAAAGGCTTATATGAGTTGTGTTTGATGGCTCCAGGACTGTACTCGCTGGAATTCAGAAGAATGAAGGGAGATTTCATTGAAATCTATTGAATGTGGTAAGGCCTTGACAGAGTAGATTTGAAGAGGATGTTTTCTTTGGTAGTGGACCAAAGGACCAAAGGACACAACCTCAGAATAGAGGGACGTCCAGTTAGAATGGAGATGAGGATTTTTTATTGCCAGAGAGTGGCAATTCTGTGTTATTCATTGCTACAGGTGGCTGAGGAGACCAAATCATCGGGTGTATTTAAGGACAAACGAGAAAATTTGCAGATGCTGGAAATCAAGCAATACACACAAAATGCTAAAGGAACTCAGTAGGCCAGGCAGCATCTATAGAAAAAAGTAGTTGACGTTTCAGGCCGAGACCCTTCAGCAGGTCCTGCCATGGATTAACCATGATAAAAATGGCAGAACAGTCTCTGCTCCTATATCTTATGATCTTTAAATCTGCATTGGTCTGGTGCTAATGAACCCTGTCACAAAAGTAACACAACTTGTTTGGCCAGGCAGGTTTCTGCTAGACTCACTAACAATTTTGTTCATACTCACTCTCATTCCTGGCTACTACTCAATTGTGTGTTTGGCTGCTGTTTCCATTGATACAGCAATTTCAACTGCTCCTTCAAATGTAAGCTGTGCTTCAGTTTGGAGCCATTTTTAAATACTTTCCTGTAAGAGTCCATAAACTTCATGATTTCTCAGTACATTATTAAGCCCAGCAGTGAACTGACAATGCTCAGACAATTTCTTCAATTCAGTCACATATGCTGAAATGGACTCTCTTTCCTTTTGAATCCACTTATGAAACCTAAAACAGTCAGCAGTTAACAATGGTGTTGGTTCTAAATGTTCCTGCATTACTTTCAAGATACCAGCAAAGTTAAAATATTTACAGATCACCAGAAGTAACTCTACTGTTTTCTTGGAAATGGTGCCATGAGATCTTACACTTGACCAGGCAGACAAGACATTGTTTATTGTGTTATCTGAAAGACAGCACCTCCAATCATGGAAACACAAGACATTCTGCAGATTTTTGGAAATCTCAAGCAATAAATACAAAAAGTTGAGGGATGTCAGCAGATCAGGCTGCATATATGGAGGGAAAAGAACAGTCGATGTTCTCGAATAGTGAAGACTCTTCAACACTTTGTGTGTGTAGCATCTCTAATAAAGTATGTCTACCTCAGTACTGTTCTGATAAAGCAGCTTAGTTGTTTATGCTGATTTTTTTTTTGTGGTGGGATTTGAACCCACATATTCTTTGCACAGATGCAAGTGTACTACTGAGTGCATCACACTTAGCATCATCATTCCATATATCAGTCAGTTGCTAACCTGTCAATAATTGATGATGTGTTTAAATAATGAAATCATCCTTCCTGCTGCTAAGCTTCCATTGGGCTCTTCATTCATGTTGAACTTCATTATGGCGGCTTGTATGCCATATCAGCAATGCATATTGAATGACTTCACAATCTGCCTATTATGTACACTTATTGCATATTTTCACACATACAAACATTGTTTATAGGTCTGTGTAATTCTGACCAAAATAAAATTGTTGCTGAGAATGTTCTGAAATTATGAAAGTAATTTGAATTTTTATGTTTTAGCAAAGATTATGGATACACAATTATTACATAGACTTATAGTGGGAAATTTTATGTTTGACCATTGGATGCTTTATGCCAGCTTATATATTGAAATATGTGCTTTACTCATGCTGGACTACAATTATATGTGAACTTTTTGTGCATTTGTGCATACTTTTCTATGTGTGTGAATATTATGTAATTGCATGTATATTCCAAGTGGTTTTGTGAGATATTTCAAGTATGATTATGGATGTATTACAGTATATACAGACATTGATTTGTTTTCTAAACACGTACAGAACAAGAAAATGTCTGTTGTTTAATATACTTCCAGCATTGAAAAATAACAGTGCTATTTCAGAATCAGAATCTGGTTTATTATCACTGACAGATGTTGTGAAGTTTATTGTGTTTGTGGCAGTTGCTTTTGTGACAGCAGTACAGAGCAAGATATAAAATCATTAAGGTCTTCACTCCCTTGTATCTCCTCCCAGATGATAGTAATGTGAGGAAGGCATGTCCTAGATCAGGGGTCGGCAACCCGCAGCTCCGGAGCCGCCAGCGGCTCTTTCATCTTTGTGCTGCGGCTCCCTGTGGCTTTGGAAAATAAATGATGAGTATTTAATTAAAATGTATTTTATGTTAGTTTGTTAGTTTTTGAAATGTAATTCTAAATTTGAAGATTATGGTGATCTTGTACAATCTAAATAAAACGTGTTTTTTGTCGCTATTAATATACGTCACCACTGCCAATGCCTGGCACCCGCCAGTGCGCGATTTCTTTAGTTTTTCGATCCAAGGTAGGCTAACTATGGAGAATTCTAAAAAAAGAAAAGTGACTGCAGAAAACAGAACGTTTAATGATACGTGGGCAGATTCATTTGCTTTCAGTGCTGACGAGACTGGTTTACCGGTATGCTTAATATGCAATGAGAAACTAGCAAACAACAAAAAGTCAAAAGTCGCAAGACATCTCCAGAATAAACACGCAGCCTTTGCTCAAAAATATCCGGATAGAGATGAGAGAAAAAAAGCCGTTTCGGAACTGATGCGGAAGGTAGATCTGAGCAAAAATCATTTCAGGAAGTGGATGAAGTCTGGAAAATCAACTACATATGCTAGTTTTGTTGCCACTCAGGAAATAGTCAGGCATGGGAAGCAGTTTACAGATGGTGAATACAGATGGTTAATTTTATTAAGATTTCAGAACATCTATTCACGGACTTTAAAAACAAGAGTGAAATTGTGCACAAAATCAGGGATATGCCCCTCTCTGCAAAGACTGTCAAAGACAGAACCATAAAAATGGCAGAAGACATCACAAGACAGCAAATTAAAGACATCAATTCAGCGGTGGCCTACTCAATTGCCTGTGACGAGTCTAAAGACAAAGGTGATATTGAATAAATAGCGCTGTTCTGCCGGTATGTAAACTCTGCCGTGCCACAGGAAGAAATGATTGAGTTGATACCTCTAAAAGGCAGAACACGGGGGGAGGACATCTGTGAGGCTGTCTTGAATTGTTTAAGAGCCAAAGGAATAAAGACCACCCACCTGGTGTCAGTAGCTACTGATGGGGCACCAAGTATGACAGGAGCGCACAAGGGATTTGTGGCTTTACTGCAGAAGTCGCTGAACAGAAAGCTGCTGACTTTTCACTGCATCTTGCACCAAGAGGCACTGTGCGCTCAAACATTTCCTCCAGAATGCACAGAAGTAATGGATGTTGGCATTCAGAATGTCATTAAAATAATGGCAAAAAGTTTAAATCACCGTCAATTCCGTTTGTTACTGGACGAGCTGGAAAGCGCATATTCTGATCTCCTGCTGCACAACAAAGTCCGGTGGCTGTCAAGAGGGGAGGTGCTGAAACACTTTGTCTCGTGTCTGGAAGAAGTGGAAGCTTTCCTGGGCAGCAAAGGGCTCACCTTTCCTGAGCTGGAACAGCCAGAGTGGCTGGAAAAGCTACACTTCATGGTAGACATGACAGCGTACCTGAACACGCTGAACACTGCTCTTCAGGAGAAAGGACGTACAGCCCTACACATGTTGGAGGATGTTTTGGCATTCAAGTGCAAGTTGGCAGTGCTTGCCAGAGATTTACAGAAAGGCACATTGTCTCACTTCCCCAATTTGAGAGAGTTCAAACAAGCTCACGACATGATAAATTCGGAGTATTTACATTCTTCAATCATCGCAATGTAAACATCGTTTGAGAAACGCTTCTGTGAGTTCAGAGAAGAAAAAAAAACACATTATTCTTCCCGGTCACACCCCTAAGCATCGATCCATCCTTACTGAATACGAGTGCATTGGCAGGTGTGAGTCAACCTGATCTTGAGATGGTTCTGGCCGACATAACCGACAAAGACATATGGGCATCCAAGTTTAGATGCTTGACAGCAGACCTTGTAGATATTGCCCGTCAGAAGGCCGTTCTTGCTCAGAATCACAAATGGAGTGATATTGAAAACCTTCTCGAACCGGACAAACTTGTGTTCGAAACATGGAATGCTATCCCCGACATTTATGTAAACATTAAAAAGTATGCGCTTGGAGTCCTGTCGATCTTTGGATCTACATATGTATGTGAGCAGGTGTTCTCCAACATGAACTTTATTAAAAGGAAACATCGCGCACGCCTCACAGATGACAGCTTGAGATCCTGTGTAAAGATGAAGGTGACGTCATACAGCCCTGATGTGCAGACGCTGTGCGCTGAGGTCCAGGAGCAGAAATCCCATTAACCAAGTATGATAAATATTTTAATTGCCTACTATTTTACGTATATTCATATTTTTTCATTGTTCAGTGAAATAGTCCTTTTATTTTTCAGGTTGACAGCTGGCTGACGTTATTTCTGGTTTGCTGCTGGCAGACAATTTAAGTTCGGCGTTTTTCATACATACAAGAAGAAATCAAATAGACATTGAGTATTTTACTTAAAAGTAACCTTCAACCCAACGTCTTTTTTTCAGGAGTTCAAGATGTTTTTGTTGCATGCAGAAATGTAATTTCATTTTCTCTGCAGGAGTTCATCGATTTCATAAGTGCAACACATTATAGTTTGTTTATACATAGCAGAAAGGCAAAAAAAACGTATGCAGTGTTATTTCATTTTAAATGTTAAATGGGTTTTGTGGCTCCCAGTGTTTTCTGTGGGAAACAGGTCCAAATGGCTCTTTCAGTGGTAAAGGTTGCAGACCCCTGTCCTAGATGGTTAGAGTCCTTAGTGGTGATTGCTGCCTAATTGAGACACATCTTTTTGAAGATGTCCTTGATAGTGAGGAGGCTTGTGCTCGTGATGGACATAATTGAGTCTACAATGCTCAGTGGCCTCTTTCGATTCTGCACTTTGTATTCTCCACACCAGGTTGCGATACCTGTAGATATTTGCTTGAGCCTTTGGTACCATACCAAATCTCCTCCACCTCCTAACGAAGTATAGCCGCTGGGATGCTTTCGTCGTGTTTCCATCAATGTGTTGGGCCCAGGATGGATCCTCTGAGAGATTGATGCCAATGAACTTGAAGCTGCTCACCCTTTCCACTGCTTACCCTTCAATGAGAACTGGTGAGCATTCTCCCAACTTCCCTGTTCCTGAAGTTCACAATCTTGCTGACATTGAATGCAAGATTGTTGTTGAGGCACCACTCAACCAGCCAATCTATCTCACTCCTGTATCTTGCTGGTTGCTATCTGAGATTCTTGCAACAACAGTGGTGTCATTAGCAAATTTATTGATGATATTTGAGTTGTGCCTAATGTCATGAGTGACTTCAGTGAAGTATGAAAACTACCATTTATGGGCAATTTTGTGTCACTCTAAAAATCTTAATTGGGCATTTCTGTGTGAAAAATCATTGTGGTCCTGTAATGGGGCGTTACAGATAACATTTTACCTGCACACCAGGATGCCTCCCACATATGCAAATCATTGGTCTTCATCCTTAGTTCACCGCCACCCCTCCATCCATAATCTCCCACCACCCTTTCAAACTCTGGCTACGAAAAGCCTTCATCCTAGGCCCTCGTCTCATCAATCTGCTGCTGCATCCCGTCCCTGATCCATTCCTCAATTCTTTCCATTTGCAGATCCTGATCCATCTTCCCTTCCTCCTAGTCCTAAACTACAGCACAAAGCTGATTCCTTCAACACCCAGCTGCTGAAATCACCTTCCCTCCGCAACTTCTTTGATCCTGTGACTCTAATAGCCTCTCACCAAGTCTCTCTGAGTTCAATTTCAGTCACGTAATTGGTTAGAAGTGTGTGATGCCTAATTGGTTGTACCTCAGGACTTGATTATTTAAATATAAATCTGAATAAGCAGCTTGTCCAAGAATGAAAGACAATGCTATCCATCTGCAAGGTTGCATATTCATGTTTTATAATCAACATGCACAGCTGTGTAGTTATATGTAGCTTAATTGGAAAACTATATTTCTCTTAGGCATGTCCAGCATACTTATGTTCACCTAGTCTCCTGTATGAATTTGTTCATCAGGTATACTTACTAATTTAATTTTGTGTCTTGATTCAAATTTTGTCTTATCGTTTACTGCCTCCTCTAATTTTATAAAAGAATATTTGATGAAAACTGGACAAATCTATTGAAATTTGTACTGAGCATATCCCTTTGTCTTCAAAATTCATAGATGTGTGAAAAACTTGCTGATGAGCAGATTTATATTTTTATTTGTTATATCCATTTCCTGTTTCATTGTTTCTTTGAGAAATTAGCATTATTTTAAACATGCAGCGTAATTTTCAAATTTTTTTTGAAATATTTGTCAGTTGTTTCAGATGAGCAGGAGTGTATTAATTCAAAAGACTCCGCCAAAAATCCTGGTTGCTAGGTTTGCTGGAAGATATATTTGTGGCAGGAAGCACCTGCACAAATGTGTGGAGACAAATTTAGATTAAAAACAAATTAGATTGTGACACTTGGCGTCCATTGTTACAACTCACTTACTGTATGTTGTTACTGCCTAATACTGAACTTGCTCCTGTGTAGTTAATTGGAACGTTGCTAAATGCCCAGACAATTACCCTCGACACTAGCACCAACAAAGCTGCATCCTCAGTCCTTTACGGTACTCCCTCTGCAGCCGAGACCGTGTAGCCAAATTCTATTCTAAATCCAGATGACACCACTTTAATAGGTTGGATGTCAACAACGATGAGATGGAGTACAGGAAGGAGTTAGGGAGCGCATAGTGTTGAAAGAACACTTTTCCAGCACAATAGGGGAGTTAGTCTTGGTCTTCAGGAAGCAGGGTGAAGCACATACCCTATCTAATGTTGAGGTGGAGGTGATTGAAAACTTTAAGTTCCTAGGTGTAAGTATCACCAGCATTTTTTCCTGGTGAAGCCATGTGATCGTTATGGCCAAAAAGGTGCTCCAACACCTCTACTTCCTCAAAAGCCTAACAAAATTTGGCATGTCCCCATGACTTCTTTATGGATGTACTATAGAAAGCATCCTATCCAGATGCATCACAGCTTGATATGGCATCTTCTCTGCCCAAGACCACTAGAAATTGCAGAGAGTTATGAATGAATGCTGCCCATTTCATTATGCAAGCCAGCCATTGACTCTGTCTGCACTTTCCATTGGTTTGGGAAAGTAGCTAAAATAATCCCACCCTCCCTGGTCATTCTGTCTTCTCCCCTCTCCCATTGGGCTGAAGGTACAAAAGCTTGAGAGCACTTACCCTCAGACTCAAGGACAGCTTCTGTCCTACATTTAAGACATTGATGAGACCTAATTTGGAGATGTATGCAGTTTTGGTCACCTATCTACCGGAAAGATGTAAATAAGGTATAAAGAGTACAGAGAAAATTTACAACAATGTTGCCAGGACTGAAGGACCCAAGTTATAAGAAAAGATTGAATAGGTTAGGACTTTGTTCCTTGGAATGTAGAAGATTGAGGAAGATTACATCAGGGTATACAAAGTTATGAGGGGTCTAAATAGGGTAAATGCAAGCAGGCTTTTTCCAATGAGGTTGGGTGAGACTACAACGCGAGGCCATTTGTTAAAGGTGAAAGGTGAAAATTTTAAGGGGAACATGAGAGGGAAGCCTCTTCAGTCAGAGGGTTGTGAGAGTGTGGAATAAGCTGCCTGCACAAGTGGTGCAGGTGAGCTCAATTTCAACGTTTAAGAGGCATTTGGTACATGGATGGGAGGGGTATGGGCTAGGGCTTGGGTGCAGTTTAAATGGTTCACCATAGAGTTAGATGGGCTGAAGGGCCTGTTTCTGTGCTGTACTTTTCTATGGATCTCTCCAATAATGATGAACTCTTAATTTCACAAACTACCTCGTTGAGGCTCCTGTATTTTACTTGTCCACCTGCACTGTACTTTCTCTGTAACTGCAACATTATATTCTGCATTCTGGTCTCTTTTTATTATCTCAATGTATGGCATAATCTGTCTGGGTGCATGGAAAACAAACTTTTCAATGTATCTCAGCACGCGTGTCAATAGTAAATCAATACCAATACCAACTGTTCAATATGTCATTGTAACTACTGGAAAAATCTTTAAAAATTAGCACTAAATCATTTTCCTTTGTTTTATGTCATTATTACTGACCTATTGTATCTCCATATTGAACTTCTATGTGTCCTTTTTTCAATTTAAAATTGAAAATTAACAAGGCTCCTTTGCTTTGGTTACTTCTATTGAAGCAGCCTGGAGGAAGCCCAGAGTGAGGAGCAGTTCAGAAAGTGAGTTTGTTGAGAACCTGGAGGAAACTTCAGCTCATCTGAAGATATTTGTAATACCTGATGAGTGATGCCCAGATATTTCAAATAGTGACAGAGGTTTGTTTGCTGCCTTCTAGAGAATAAATCAGATTCTCAATCGACTCAGCAAAAGTGTAATATCACTTCAAGACTTGAAATTTTAGGAGCCTTTAACGTATGAGGAATGAATAATTTCCTACAAATATGCTGCATTAACAATCTTGCAATGTGCATTCATAGTTAAAAATTGTCGCTTTATCATTGTGCAATTTGATTCGTCAGCTGCATCAAATACTATAAGTGAAAGCTTCCAACGTTTTTGAAAATGAAATATTTGAGTGGGACTTCAGATACTGATAATACTAATAGTTAATCATTATTCTCCAATCTAAGCCAAGTATAAGAAGATCCTTTTAAAATCCAGAATACACACTGAGCAAACTACTCAAATTTCTAAGCCATGCATATACTGTGCACAGACCATGCACCAGGCAGGTGCCAGGGCTCACAATTTTGTGTTGCAAAGAGAGTAGATAGAAGGCTTGCGAAAATAAGAGGGAGCAGCTGAATGTCAGTTAATTATTTGCATCAGGATGCTGAGAAAAAACAGTTTCCAGCTGCAATTTCGAAAGACATACCAAAGAGAGCCAGAATTGCATCCTGTGTCATACTATGAAATACCTAGTACAATATCTGCATCAAAACACTCTCCTGAGGTTCCATTCCATTGACTTCAAAAGTGAAATTCAACACATGCAGAGCACCGGACTGAACATTTTCTCCATACAAATTTCTTCAGGAGGTGCCTAATTAAATGGCCACTGAGTGTATGTCCATGGTCTTCCACTGCTGCAGCCCATTCTTTTCAGAGTTTGACGTGTTGTGGGTTTCATGTGCTCTTTTGCGCACCACTGTTGTAATATGTTGTTATTTGAGTAACTGTTACCTTCCTGTCAGCTTGCACCTCTCTGTCCATTCTCCTCTGACCTTTCTCATTAACAAAGCGTTTTTGCCCACAGACCTGAGCTCACTGGATGTTGTTGTTGTTCACACCATTCTCTGTAAACTAGTGACCCGTGCATGAAAATCCCAGGAGATCAGCAGTTGCTGAGATACTAAAACCACCCCATCTGGTACCAGCAATCATTTCATGATCAAAGTTCAAAGTAAGTTTATTATCAAAGTACATACATGTCATCATATACAACCCTGAGGTTTGTTTTCTTGTTCGGTGATGGGGCAAGTGAAGTTGAGTGAAGCTATTCTCACTAGTTCAAGAGCCTTATGGTTGAGGGTAATAACTGTTCCTGAACCTAGTGATAAGAGTCCTGAGGCTCCTGTACCTTCTTCCTGATGGCAGCTGCGAGAAGAGAGCATGGTCTGGGTGGCAGGAGTCCTTTCCCTTGAAGGTGACGGATGTTGCTTTTCCTCAACAGTGCTACATGCAGATATGCTCATAGATGGGGAGGGTTTTGCCCATGATGGACTGGCCATAACCACTACTTTTTGTAGGATTTTCCATTCAATAGCATTGGTGTTTCCATACAAGGCTGTGATGCAGCCAGTCAATATACTCTCCACCACACAACTATAGAAGTTTGTCAACGTTTTAGTGTAGTGCCAAATCTTCACATATGTCTAAGGAAGCAGAGAGGCATATTTCATCCCCATTCAGATGTTTGGTCTGAACAACATCATGTCTTCCTGCTTTTATGCATTGTTTTGCTGCCATGTGATTTGATATTTGCATTAATGAGCAGATGTACAGGTGTACCTAATAAAGTGGCTATTGAGTGTATATTGTGTCTAAAGTTTGAATAGTTTCTCTTAACAACATCCCTTATCCTGTTATAAAAGTAATTTTTGTGAGAATATCAAACCAAGTTCTTGTTTTCTTGTCAAATGGCCTCACATGCCATCTTCCACTGTTAATTCAAGCAATTCATATCCTTCTAGTCACAGCTGAGATCCCAGAGGTCTGGAGAATAGCCAGTGTTGTTTTTCAGTTTAAGAAGGGAAATAGAGATCTACCAGGACATTGTAGTCCAGTGAGCCTAAAGATTCCTGGGGATAAAATCGGAATAAAAACCCCATAAACATTAAGGATAGTCAGCATGGCTTTACACCAGGGAGGTCATGTCTTACAAACTTGATTGAGTCTTCTTAGGATGTGACAAAAATGATTGATGGTAGTAAGGCAATAGGTATTGTGTGTGTGGACTTAAGTAAAGCTTTCAAAAAAGTCCCTCAAAGGAGGCTGACTAGAAGATTAAGGTCCATGGGATCCATGGTAACTTGGTAGATTGAATTTAAAAGTAGCTTGGATATAGAAGGCAGGGGTGGAAGAGTGTTATTGTGACTAGAGATCTGAGACCAGAGGTGTTCCAGAAGGAACAGTACTAGGACCTCTTTTACTTGTGATATTTAAGAATAATTTGGATTTAAATATAGGTGGGCTGATTAGTATGTTTGCAAGCAACATAATAATTATCAGGTTTATGAAGAGAGAGGAAGGTTGTCAATGTTCACTAGGATATAGACCAGCTGGAAATGTGGGAATAAGAATGGCAGGTAGATCTTAAACCAGAAAAGTTGGAGGTGTTGCACTTTGGGATGTTACCTGTAAATGGCTGGACCCATAGAAGCATTAAGCTACAAAGGGATGTTAGAGTGCAAATCCATAGCTGCTTGAAAGAGGCCACACAAGAGGTTAGAGCGATAAAGAAGGTGTATGGTATATTGCCTTCAGTAGTCTGTGTATTCAGAATAAAAGTTGGGAAGTCACGCTGCAGCCGTAAAAAATGTTGGTTGGGCCTCATTTGGAACACCGTGTGCATTTCTGGTCAGTGCATTACAGAAAGATGTGGAAGCTTTAGTGAGTGTGCAGAAGAGGTTCACCTGGATAAGTAAGTATTTTTTATAAGGGGAGGTTGGACAAACTTGTTTCGTCTGGAGTGTCGAAGGCTAAGATGGGGGGGGGGGGCGGCGGGGGGGCGACCTGATAGAAGTATATACAGTACAATTACGAGAATAGCCAATATATTAGATACCTTAATTTTCCCAGGATGGAAATGTCAAATACTGAAGGCCATAGCATTTAAGTAAGAAGGGAAAAAGTGAAGGAGATTTACCAGGCAAGTTTCTTTACACAGTGGTAGGTGCTTGGAACAGGCTGACAAGAAAAGCAGCGCAAGGACATAGGACATAAGAGGCATTTAGACAGGTACATTAACAGACAGGGAATGGAGGAATGCAGACCAGGTGCAAGGCAGATGGGATTAGTTTGAATTGACATCATTGTTGATACAGACATCATTGACCAAAGGGGCTGTGCTGTACTTTTCTGTGTTCTATCATTTACAGTAAAACAAGAGAAAGATTTGAATTTGCATAGTTCCTTAAGCAAAATCAGGTCATCTATAAATACATATAACCAATAAAATACATTTGAAGTGTTGTAAGATAATAACAACTAGATAATAAGCAGCATGGTGGAGGAGTGGTTAGCACAATGCGTTACAGTACCAGCGACTCGGGTTCATTTCTCACCGTTGCCTGTAAGAGGTTTATATGTTCTCCCTGTGAATGCATGGGTTTCGTCCAGGTACTCCAGTTTCCTCTCAAGACCCTACCAGTTGGTAGGTTAATTGGTTATTGTAAATTATTCTGTGATTAGACTAGGATTAAGTTGGGGCGCTGAGAGGGCCTACTCTGCGCTGTATCTCAGTAAATAAATAAATAATCAGTTTTAGTGATGTATTTTCAGGGATTAATATTGGCACAGGTATTGAGAATAACTTTTCCTTCAGATAGGAACCATGTGATCTTTTTAATGCTTCTCTGAGAGAAGATTGGGCACTGATTTGATTGTCTTGTCAAAAGGGCAGAATCTCTGACTCCAGCAACTAATCTCCCAGTTGTCTATTACAGGACTGGGAAGGCTAATATTTAATTCCTATTGTCAGGTGTCATTGAGAAGTGCTGTACTGTGCAGTTTTGATCATCAACTTATAGAAAAAAAGGCAATAAGATTGAAAGAGTGCAGAGAAATGTTTAAAAATATGGTGTGTGAGAGGGAATGTTTTATGGTGATTTTCATGATCAGCAGTCCAAAATCCATAAAATACACTCAGAAGTATTCAGGAAGCAAAATCTATGTTGTCCAGTGAAATCAGTTTGAGGTAAACTGCTGCAGTATCCCATAATGTATTGAATTGTTTCTGATTTCTGGTGGCATTTTCTGCATTTATCATCTTGAAATTATTGGTCTTTTATTATGTACTTTTGGTCATTTTTTTCTGTTAACCACCTGGTCCTGTATTGCCATAAAGAGCCCCCCTGTTTCTGGGAAGGCGTCTCCAAATCTGAGCCAGGCATTTGACGTTTCCCTGTCAACATCTAGCTTGCTCAGCTTTTTGAGATGTCTTCCACAGCGGGTCATGCTCTTCCATTGGTTAACTTCTTCGTCTAAATGATAATTACTTCATTTTTCTGGGTTTCAGCACTTAAGTTACAGAGAAATGTTGAACAAGTTAGTTCTCTATTCATTGGAGCGTAGAAGGTTGTGGGGGGATTTGATCGAGGTATTTAAAATTTTGAGAGGGATAGATAGAGTTGACGTGAATAGGCTGTTTCCATTGAGAGTAGGGGAGATTCAAACGAGACGACATGATTTGAGTGTTAGGGGGCAGAAGTTTAAGGGAAACACGAGGGGGTATTTCTTTACTCAGAGAGTGATAGCTGTGTGGAATGAGCTTCCAGTAGAAGTAGTAGAGGCCAGTTCAGTTGTGTTATTTAAGGTAAAGTTGGATAGGTATATGGACAGGAAAGGAGTGGAGGGTTATGGGCTGAGTGCGGGTAGGTGGGACTAGGTGAGATTAAGAGTTCGGCACGGACTAGGAGGGCCGAGATGGCCTGTTTCCGTGCTGTGATTGTTATATGGTTATATGGTTGTGCTTTCATTTAAGTTTAATGGTGTGCACTTCTTATCAGAATTGCATATGCTGGCGTGGAGAGCTGCATCCTGTTTACATTGATGAAAATATATCCTCAGAAGTTTTATCTAACTGTTGTGTAATTTTTTTATGTCTATTATTCCTCTTCCGCCTTTTGTCCTAGGTAGTGTTAATCTAAGCGTATTCGAGGGTATATAGAGTTTTCTAAAGTTTGCCATTTCAGTTCTTTTTCTCTTTGTAAATTTTCCAGATCAGTTTCAGAACAGGATATTATTTCAAAAAATGCTAATATGGGTATAGTGAAAGTGTTTACTGCCTTTGTTATAATTTTACTATTGGTCCTTGTTTGGCAGATTTTCTTAAGTCTGTGAAAAGCTTCCCCTTTATCATGCTATGATCAATTTTCATTGTTTGTTGATATCCCAGATACCTATATGTTTCATATTCATTCATTTGTTATATTGTATTCTGCTGCTCGATTTTATATTCTACTCACTCTGTTGCATCTTTCTTTATGTTTAATATTCTGCACTTATCTAGTCCGAAGTTCATGTTTATATCTAGAAAATAGTTCTACTATTTGAATTAATTGCTTTGCTTTCCTGATGAAGGAACATATAATTTCAAATTGTTCATGTATAGAAGGTGAGTCAAAGTATAATTCGTTTGGTTGTCTCTGATTTGATAATATATTTTCATTATAATTATTATTTTTATTGTTAGTAATATTATTTCTTTAGTTTTCTTTTTTTATTTGCACTGCTTGTAGTCTTTTGCACATTGATTGTCCATCCTGGGAGGTCTTTCAATGATTCTATTATGTTTCTTGTATTACTGTGAATGCCCACAAGAAAATTAATCTCAATGTTGTATATGCTGACAAGTATGTGCTTTGATAATAAATTTACTTTGAAGTTTGAAAAAAAAGAAAGAGAAGTGCTGTACTCGTACTGGTGAAGGAACTCATGTAGTACGTTGGATACAAACTTACATCTAAAATAGCTGGCTGGAGGGATGTGCTCTCCCATCCTGAGGGGCAGAATTACAGGATTATCTTGCTTTTGCCCTGACATTGATGCTCCAGCTTGCAAATGGCAGATAAAATCAATTGTCTTTTATTACTTGGACCATCAAAGACCTGAAGCTGGTTCTGAAGTCAACAAGCAGTGATTAACAAATAATTCTTTTCATTTCTGTTGCCCTAGTCATGAAAACATGACTTTCTGATCATTCTTGCCAAGAGCTACTTAGGTAAGTTAGGACTTTATTCCCTGGGGCATAGGAGAATGACGAGGAGATTTGATGAGCTAGATAAAGTAAGTGCAAGCAGGCTTTTCCACTGAGGTTGGGTGAAACGAGAATGAGAGGTCATAGATTAAAGGTGAAAATTGAAATATTTAAAGGAAATCTCTAGGGGGGTACTATTTCACTCGGGTGGAGTGAGTGTGGAATGCGTTTTCAGTGGAAGTTGTGGATATGGGTTTGATTGTTAAATTTAAGAGATGTTTGGATAACTACAGAACATGGATGGGAGAGGTATGGAAGACTATAGCCCAGGTGCGGGTTGATGGAATTAGACAGAATAACAATTTGGCATGGACTAGAAGGGATGAGGGGCCCATTTCTGTTCTGTATGCTCTATGACCCTGAATTTTGCCTTGAACAAATGCTCCAATATGCAGTACATCATGATTAATGCAAGTTATGCAATTTCCGTTTTACTCACCACATAACACACATTGTCTAAGGCTGACCTCAGAGATATAATTCACTCTTCATGCTCTAGTATCATTCCTCTTTCAGAGTTGATCTGGAAATCTGGGCTGCAATGCTCTTGTAAGTGGTACAATGCCCTGCTTCTGGCTGGGCACCAGGTCTTCACGGCCACTTAGGGATGTGACACGACTGATAATATACTTGAAGTCACATTGGGAGTACGTGGAAAGTGAGTTGCTGAGGCAGTAGATGGAAGGAGGCAGTTTGGCGTTATGTTGCTGCAGCTCCACTGCTGTAACTAGGGAAGGAAAAGAAGTCTTGCTGTCAGCACAAGGCTGAAATCATGCAGTTCTCGTTAATTCTCAGCTCCAAGGAGCATAACCTGATTCAAGCACTGATAGGAAATATACTTTCATTGCCACTGGGACCACTTACTTTACATCACTGTGGGATAATAATCTTCATAATAAAGCTAGCAGCAACTTGAGAGGATGGCTCTGCCCCAACATCTTAAGGCTAACAGATGATTACGATAAATACCAGAGACGCACACATCCTGTGAATGAATTAAAATGAGTTAAAATATCTTTTTGTGGGCCCCGATTTGGGGACTTTATGTTTTTGAATGACAAATTGAGAGTCTGTTTAGTTGCAATTGTGTATCATGAGGTTGGTAATGTGAAGCATGACGTGAAATAATATGCACTACTTTCAAGATTTATTGATATAAATGAAAGGGGGAATCCAATTTTGGTAAAATTATTTTAATGAATGTAGTCATAATTAAAATATCAAAATGGAAATTGCAGATGCTGGAATTTGAAGCAAAAAAAATTTGAGGCTGCTGGAGAAACTGAGTGGGTCAGTCAATATCTATGGAGGAAAAGGGACAGTAGATGTTTTGAGTTAAGACCCTTCATCTGGACTATAAAGCAGAGGGAAATAGCCAGTATGAAGAGGTGAGGGGCAGGCTATGTCAAGAGCTGGCAAGCAATAGGTGATCCAGTTGAGGAGGGTTGATTTGCAGATTGAATTGGATGGGGAGGGAAGAATAGAAATAGTAACAGAAGCTCGGCTGTGGCAGGAGAAGGCATAATGGGCTCCAGGTAATGGAATCTGATAAGAAAGGAGAGTAAAGAGGAACAAGTAAGTGAGGTGTGGTGGACAAATGGGAGTAGCTGAGGAAGGGGACTCGGTCCGTGAGGATGGGCAGATTAAGAAGGACGATGGAAAGAAGCTGAGTGATGAAAGCCTGTTGGGGTTTGGGGTGTTGTGGAAAGAAGGGTATGTGTGAGAGGAGATCAGAAGGAAAGAAACAGTAACTGAGGAAGACCTTGTTAATTAATGTTCATGGCATTGGGTAGTAGACAGTGAGTTCTGTAACCTTGGTTTTTAAGTATTATCAATATGTGTATTGATCTCATTATTACCTAGCATGAAAAAAGATCTGTGCAAGGAATCTACTGTCCTTACCTGATATAGTCACATATGGCTCCATACCTACTAATGTAATTTGCCCTCCGAAATGACCTAGCAAGCCATTCAGTTGTACCATTGCAATATTTTGAAAAAAAGAGAAAGTTAGAATTAAATGGTTCATCTGGCATCAACTTGGGCACTAAATTCATGCCTGGATGGCACTTACATGAATTTTATTCAGGTGTGTAAATTATTCAGATAGCTTGTGAGGCCTGTTTGAATATTGCAGAAAATGGATCTTTATGATGCTCTGTGAACCCACCTCAAGTATGTCTTCTTCAAGTAAAGTCTTCTCCACATGTTCTTGGATCTTGTGCCCTACTGAAGTCCTTCCCCTGAAGCAAGTGTTTGCATCGCAAACTGCCAGTTCATTGTGTTTCAATAGACACCTGCAATTTCTAAATATTTGTTTAACAGACATTTGATTGATTAATTCTGTCTATCAAATTAATTTCTTATTTATCAACTTAGTTTATATTATCTCGAACTTCACTGAAATGTGTGATTCTTGATATAATATTGTTAAAAGTCTGGCTCTAGCAAATAAAATGAGCACCAATTAAAAACAAAGATTGCATTTTCAAAGTACTCCAGTAGATGACACTCTATTATTGCCAAACAAGGGATACTCTCAAAGGAGGTCAGAATCAGAATCAAGTTTATTATCAGTGATATTTGTCGTGAATCTTGTTTTGTGGCAGCAATGTTAAATAATTACCATGTTACAATAGAAGTAAACAAATAAATAGATAAATAATGCAGAAGCGAAATAGTAAGGTAGTATTCATGGACCATTCGGAAATTAATGGCAGTGTGAGTCTTCAGGCTCCTGTACCTCCTCACTGATGGCTCCTAGGTTGTGAGAGTCCTTTTGCAAACAAAAGCTGCTTTGAGGTACAGACTAAACTCTTCATTTCAAAAGCAATCAGCTAAATATTTGAAAAGACAAAACATAAAATAATCTTTGAGGAGTTGGGAGAATTGCATCAGACCAGATGGCAGTACGGTTTTCAGTATTAAATGGCTTCCTCTTGTATCATAATTTTTGCAAGCTGATGAAAGTTTTCATTGATGTGCCTATCCTGTGGGAGTGGTTTGTGCAAATTTGATGGCTTCTGTGTAAATTGTCTGGAACACTGGGCCCAATGTGCTTTGTACAATTAAGTACAGTTCACTCTGTGCCATTTGGTTTATGGTTTTGAAGTGCTAAGTTCAACATTGATCAACTCTAAGTGAGGTTCTTAAATAAGAGTTATTGCCTTTGCCTTCACAGGGAATAGGAGTGCAAACCACACCAAAGGCAAAGGGAATAACACCAGACCCGTTAAACAAATGTAAAGGGGGGTTTATTCTTTTTCTTTGTTACTGTGTATGTTAATCAAAATGGCTTCTTTGTTTTGTTAAAAGTAGGAATGATTCTTTGTTGTGAGAGAGTGCTGGAAGCTTGTTTGGGTTAAAATTTACTGATAACGAGAATTGTATTCCTTTGTAAATCAATTGGGATTAATGTTATTCTTTCTTCTGAGTCTGTAAGCTATTGTTGGCAGGCTTTTGGGGAGATCGGTGTGAGGGGGTGAGAGAGAGGACGCGATGCTGTAAACTGGGTGAGGAACGGACCCCAAGCAGGGGTCCAAGGCCAGGAGGTACCCCGAGGAGAGGAGACTAAGATAGAAGTGCTTGGTTGACCACTTAGGGTGGTCCTGAGCTGCGAGTCGAGGAGTTCGGAGGGCATCGAATGGTGGCCAGAAGGCTTCGGTAATTTTGTTGTTACAGTTGTGCACGAAGTGGTTTGGACTTTGATAAGTTTGGCGCCTTTATTTTCTTTTCCTTCATGTATACTGTATCGATATTAATTACTGAGTTATAGTATCTTTTGTAAGCTGTAATCATTTAATCGCATATGGTGTCCTGTTTGTTCTTTGGAGAGGCGGGGACATCACAGAGCATCCACACAAGCTGATTACCCAGTTTGGCGGGGCCGAAGGCTGCTCCCCTAGACGAGAATGAGCTGAGCGAGTCTGAGGCAACCCAGGGGTTACACAAAATATATTGACCCTGTGAAGAAGATAGAATTTTCTTGCATTTTCGGGAGTGGCTGGGAATGGGTTCTCTAGTATCGTGATACAGTTATTCATGTAAGTTCGAAGTAGAGTATTGTGACATTGCATCCTTGCCTTTGGTTATACAATATACACAGTCTCAAGGAGGCTTGGTATTACTGTTGATTATGAGGGGAATTCCAGTCTTTCAGATGTACTATCAATGATCAAAATTGCAATACCTACCAGTGGAATTATTATTTATTCATCTTTTTCCACTCCCACCCACATCCCATACACATCCATAGCTGTCACACAGTCTTGGTGGCCATGCTGCAGACACTACTGCTAGACTACGGTGTTGACTTCCCATCACCACTCTCTAGGAAGACTGTGAAGACACTGAGTGAAGCTGCAGAGGAAATATAAAAATAGATGTTTTTGATTTGGAGAATTTTTTTTTCCTTTTGTGGAAAGATTAGCTGGGCTGGGATCTTCAGAGAGGAACATATGAAATTAGGGGTACATTTATCCAGGTGGATAAAAAGTCCTATTTTGCTCAGCAAACGGTCAATAAATAGGAAGGATAGATATGACAGGTAACTTGGAAGGGAGTTAAGTAATAATGTTTTGCCCCCCCCCCCACCCCACAAAGACAGGGTTTCAATTCAGCCTGAAAATGTGGTGGAGGAAAACTAATTACATTTCAAAAGTACATGATTGATCATCAGTATTTTTACACTGGAATGTGACATTATTCTATATGGATTTACTCTTGGCCAGTATGGACCTGCAGCACTAGATTGCCTCGTTCTAAGTTGTAAATTCATAGGATTCTATGATATATTATTTGCCTAATTTCTCCAGACTTTAGTTCTTTGTTGTCTGCTCCCACAAAATTGCTGCCTGACCCAGAATGTCAGAAGCAAAGATTGTTAATTGCAAGAGGATCAGCCACTCTGAGATAAGTGCAGTGTTGATGTCATGAGGCCAAAATGTCACCTGCTTAAACCTGCAACAATTAATATTGGCAGTCCTGGGTCATGCAGAATAATCCATTCTACCTGGTTTTGACATTCCAACACCTGGAAAGTTGTTGCATTTATCACTGCATTTGCAAAATCTAGAGGAAGAAAGAATATTACAACTTAATAATTTAGTGTGAAAACATGAAGAATTAAGGTGCAACCATTGAAAAATATTTCAAGCTGCAATATGGACAATTTTAGCAGTTTGTGCTATTTTAGAGAAGTAACCTTTTATAATTTGGCAACTTCTGTCCTAAATAATGGTGTCTGAGAAATGAGGTTCAAATTAGTAGCGGTACGGTTTTCTTTGGTTTTACTTTGGTGTTGACACAGCATATATAAGCAAAGTGATAGCAGATTGATTGACACATTCACATAAACGAGTAAACAATGAACATGTACTACAGCATTGTTTATGTGTGCTAAACAGCATATAAAGGAATTTGGCATGAGTGTGTTTAACAGTGCCAAGTCAAAGGAAACTGGACTTCCATCAGCTTGAGCAGCATTTCTGAGATACCATTATCTTAGAACAGAAGCTGTTTCTCAAACTTCATGAATAAAAGGCAAAAAATGAAATTTCCATACATTGCAAATGTACTAAGCAACAAGAAACATTTCTGAACATGATCTCAGTTCCCTTTTATAATCTGCATACTTAGTTTATGCTATGAGAAACTGAAATATTGAAAGAATCATTTATCTGGATATTGTAGCCTATCGTTTTATACAATAAAATCTCATGAATTGTTTTTGTCTATACCACCATTCTCAATATGCCCAAGAGTACCCTTGCATTCTGCTATAGTTTGCTCCATATTTCTCTTCACTTCAAAAAGCATGGATAAGAGAGATTAGAAATAAACCATGAAAGCAAAGCCTCACAGAAACTCAGAACCTTATGATCAAATGCATCATAGGTTGCATTGCACACCACATATAGTTCAACCTCACAGTGCAGCTGACTGTTACAGGAGTTGGTGTTAGAAAAACCGACAGCTTTATATATATATTGGTCATTGGGCCATAGACTGAACAACAGTTCAGGAGATCAAAGAGATTACCTTCAGTTGTGTGTAAATGCAACTTTGAACACGTTTCCAACAAGGTTAAGGTAAGATGCAAAAAAAAATGCTAATTGTCTTTCCAGTACATGAATTCAATAGCTAGCCGGCACAGTCTACAAGTTCAACTCAGTAAGAAAACACTTTGATCAAGTATCCTCTGGAGTTTGATCTGGGGTGGAGATATCTAGTACACATTACTATATACTTCATGATGGTGTGTTGGAATTTAGTGTCCAATGAATGGACAGAAAGAAACCAGGAGCATAGCCAGTTGGAAAAGATTTCACTTTGTATGTAAATTTCCAAAACTCAATTATGTGGCCAACAGAGACTTTCCAAGGTACTGTTGAGAGTACAATATAAATGAGAAAGTAACTATCATGCATCCAGAATCTATTAACCTCAGCCCAAAGTCTATTAAATTACTGGTCCAATGAATGGCATTAACATAGCACTTCGTGATGATCAAAACACTCCACAACTAAGTCTTATAAAATGGATGTCAACAGTCTGTTGAGAAAAGTCTCTTATTAGTAACTGAACTCACTCATGACCTTATCTTGAAGCTGCTGAAATAATTCCTGCACCGAAGAGTTCAATTAAAAGGTTAAGTCACAAGGCATGTGACTGATTTAATATGAGTTTAGCCTTGGAAAACCTAATTCTAACAGCTTCTTTACATAATCTTATCATTTTTCTGTTCATCATTATTAGAACTAAATTTTGCAATGATTTTATGCACGCCAAACAGCAACAAAGCGAAGCCCTTTTTTATTCCCTCAGTTTTGTCAGCAGGAAGCGCCCATGGGTGGAGCACAGGTAGTCTTAAGCAAAGCTCTTTGGACCTAGGAACAATATTCACCGTTTTGCTATTACATCATATGCTAATGATTATCCTTCAAAATATCCTACTGTTACAGTATGTCCCTACACTTATTGTATACATTATACAACCTTGAAATTGGGTTTCTAACAGGCAGCTATGAAACAAAGAAACCCAAAAGAACCCATAAAAGAAGACCGACAAACACCTCATGTGCAGAGAAAAGTAAAACAAACCATTTAAACAATAATTGTAAGCAAATAATATTCTGAACAGAAGTTGGAAAGAGAGTCCCATAGTTCAGCATAGTTTAATGCAGAGCCAAGTTGTGGAGCAGCAATCAGAACTGGTCCGTCCCTTGCCTTGGGTCCTGACACCCTGTCCTTCTCAATCTGGTCCAGTGCCTAAATCAACATCCAAACATTGGGTTCAATTGCCTCTATATGCTCTGGGTCCAGGAGGCCAGCACCTTGATTCAGCCTGTACCTGATTTTTCTGCTTTCCTCCTGGGCTTAAATGGGATAAAAAATACAGAACTTTCCACTAATTTGTGCTGTTTGCAGACTTTGGTCTGAGAACATTGATATGTTCAAATGATGGATTGGGATTGTGGTTTAAAATTCTTCATTTTCTCTGATAAGTATGTCTGCAGCTCCTTACAATGGACTTACAAACCTTGGGGAGAAAACACACATTTTTGAATTAAAATTCAAAGCAAATATGGTGGATTTCAGTTAACCAGGGCAGCTGCTTGTTTGGGACAACTGTTAGAGAACACGAACTAATCGAGAAAATAGCTGAGATTCCCTTAGTTTATTTAGGATACCATGCTGCTTAATTGGGGCAGGAGATTCTTGCCGATCAGTTTCTAATTAGTGTTCGTCACATGCACTCGGGTGGCCATTAGACTCAACACAGTGCTTCAACTAAACATTTTAAAAATAATGCCAGTTGCATGTGCTTGTGTTGAAAAAGCAGTGATTTTTTTGTCACTGTTAGTCAGTGAGAAATAAGTATTAAGACAATTTAGAACTGTTTTGCTTACTGGGGTTGCAAACATTCAGGCTTGGAGATGCCAGAAACAGCTGGGAGTGAAAATGAAATTATTTCACTACTTCAACAAGTTAGAAAATGAAAAATCTGAAGGTATGGGCAATCATCTTGAATGCTACAATGAAAATGAAGATTTGGTGGAAGCAACCATCGACAGCATTGTATGCAGGCAACGAGGCTTCTGCTGATTTTTGTTCATTTACAATCAAAAGAGCATGACACGAATTAATTCTTCCATTGATACGTATTAGGAACTAATACACTATTATAGTACTGCAGTAGTATTGGTAATGTTCTAATTTTGTTCTGTATTTCATTCAAATACATAATTGGTTACACATTTTGTCCTTTTTACACCTTTTTAACTATTCCCATGAAACTTCGGCTAATTGGGCAGTCACTTAATTGGGCCAAAATGTTTTGGTCCCGATGTGCCCAAATTAACCGGAATCCACTGTATATGTTTTAAATTGCTACCTGCAAATATATAGATCCAAAACGTTATCTGCCCATTTCTTTCCATATGACTCACTGGGTTCCTCCAACAGTTTTTTTGCTCCAGATTCCAACATCCGCAGTCCCTTGTGTCTCTCTTTCATACATCTGCAACATGACTTCCCTTCATTTATATTCAACTGCTTGCCCAATGTATGCAAGAACACCGAGTACCTTCTCTTAGCTTTCAAGAAGCTATGGACTTGTACCCCTAGATTTCTTTATAGATCAACATTTCAAAAGATCCTGACATTTATTTTATTTATACATTTCTTTTACATTCGACCTCTCAAAATGCAGCACCTCACACTTGTCTGGATTAAACTCCATCTGACGTTTCCCTGCACATATTTCCAATTGGCCTATATCCTTTGACAACACCTTCGTCATTATCCATTACCTACCATTTTTTGCCATCTGCAAACTTATTAATCATTCCATCAATCATTGCCATTAATTGTCATTAATCATTGTCCAAATCACTTATCATTACATTAAAGTAATGACAACTTATCTCTAAGCCATTAAGACATCATGTTATGATCAATTCATGCTTGCAAGCAGAGTGCTTTAATTTTAACTTATTACAACTTTTGCTTGATTTGATCTTTTTCATGGATCCACTTACGCAAGTAAACTCCCTTACGTTCCTCCTGTCATTATCCAAATTGATTCACTGCTCTAAATCTTACTTTTAATCTTTAAATTTATAACTTGCCCCTCATCCCAGTGCTTACCTGACTTTCTTTATTTTAAAATTTAACAGCAGCGTTAGTTATCTTAATTTGTAGACAAGATTATGGCAAGTTAATGATGTGAATATATGTGAATAATCAAATTAGTCAGCAGGATTAGAGGCTTAATGCACGCAGTGCAAGCTGCTAATCTTCAGATGACACACCCAAGATGCTGGAGGAACTCAGCAGGCCAGGCAGCATTTATATTAAGAGTATAGTCAATGATTCAGGCCGAGACCCTTCGCCAGTTTTGCTGAAGGGTCTCTGCCCGAAATGTCAACTATACTCCTTTCCATAGATGCTGCCAAGCCTGCTGAGTTCCTTGAGCATTTAATGTGTGTTATTTGGATTTCCAACAGCTGCAGATTTTCTCTTGTTTGTAAAATTCAGATGATGCTGATCAACTCTCTTATTCCTTTCTTAGCATATTAAAACTTTCTTTCTCTCACTTCTCCCTTTACCTTCACTTTTAGACATGAGAAAGTGCAGTTGCTGTAATGTACAACTACTGGAGGAAATCAACAGGACTCAACCCTAAACATTGACCATCCTTTGCTATCCATCCCAATGAGTTTCTCCAGCAGTTTTTTGTTTTTGATTCTGGGCTGGGACCAGTACCTTGGATAACTAAGGCTGTAAGTAGGTGAGTATTCAATTGAAGAAAAGAACTATTCCATTATTTCTCTCTCTCAATTCTTAAATATCATTGGTTAAGGACCTGCATCATTCCTCTCACTATTCACTAAGATCCAGGTATCACCTCAGAGAGCCACTCTCAGCTTCCACATCCAGCAAGACCTAGTATCATGAAATTATAACATGAAAAGAAGATGTCTTCCTTTTTTAAAGTAAGGGGCATCCCTTCCTCCACTAACAACTCTGCTCGCAAACACATCTCCCATTTCACGCACATCTGCTCTCACCCCATCTTCCTGCCACCCCACTTGGGATAGGGTTCCCCGTGTCCTCGTCTACCACTCCACCAGCCTCCGGGTCCAACATATAATCCTCCGTAACTTCTGCCACCTCCAATGGGATCCCACTACCAAGCTCACCTTTCCCTCCCCCCCTTTTGCTTTCCACAGGGATCGCTCCCTACGCCACTCCCTTGTCCATTCATGCCCCCCCCCACCAACCTCCTCCTGGCACTTACCCTCGTAAGTGGAACAAGTGCTACACCTGCCCTTACACTTTCTCCTTCACCAACATTCAGGGCCCCAGACAGACCTTCCAGGAGAGGCGACACTTCACCTGTGATTCGGCTGGTGTGATATACAGTACTGTGTCTGGTGCTCCCAGTTCAGCCTTCTATATATTGGTGAGACCTGACATAGACTGGGAGACCATTTCACTGAACACCAATGCTATGTCCGCCAGAGAGAGCAGGATCTCCCAGTGGCCACACATTTTAATTCCATGTCCCATTCCCATTCTGATATTTCTATCCATGGCCTTCTCTACTGTCAAGAGGAAGCCAGACTTAGGTTGGAGGAACATCATCTGATATTCCATCTGTGTAGCCTCCAACCTGATGGCATGAATATTGATTTCTCTAACTTCCGTTAATGCCCCTCCCCCCTTCTTACCCCATCCCTTATTTATTTATTTATCCCTTTTTTTCCTCTCACAATCACTCCTTGCCTATTCTCCATCTCCCTATGGTACTCCCTTCCCCCTTTCCTTCTCTCTAGGCCTCTCATCCCATGATCCTTTTCCTTCTCCAGCTCTGTATCCCTTTTGCCAATCAACTTTACAACTCTTAGCTTCATCCCTCCCCCTCCTGTATTCTATCATTTCAGATTTCCCCCTCCTCCTCTCAATTTTAAATCTCTTACTCTCTTTTCTTTTAGTTAGTCCCGACAAAGGGTCTTGGACCGAAACGTCGACTGTACTTCTTCCTGTAGATGCTGCCTGGCCTGCTGCATTCTACCAGCATTTTGTGTGTGTTGCTTGAATTTCCAGCATCTGCAGATTTCCTCATGTTTGCTTGAAAAGAAGTTTATTTAGCAGCATGAAGATAAGTACCCTGTTCCAATATGATCCAAACCAATGTTATGACCAAGTTGGCATTTCTAGGCCATTTTATTTATTTAATGATATACAGCAGCCCT
Source organism: Hypanus sabinus (assembly GCF_030144855.1). NCBI lineage: Eukaryota > Metazoa > Chordata > Chondrichthyes > Myliobatiformes > Dasyatidae > Hypanus > Hypanus sabinus. The sequence continues at coordinate 29,387,286 of NC_082714.1, forward strand.
TCTGGCCCTTTGAGCACCGCTGATTTAACCCTAGCCTAATCAAGGGACAAGTTACAATGACCAATTAACTTACCAATTGGTTTTTGGGTTGTGGGAGGAAACCGGAGCACCCGGAGGAAACCCACTTAGTCACAGGGAGTACATTCAAACTCCTTACAGGCAGCAGCAGGAATGGAATCCACTGGTACTGGAAAGCATTATGCTAACTGCTATGCTACTGGATAATATTCAAGTCATTACTCTGGTAAACCTGGCAGTAATTTCAAATCTTCTCAATAGTTCTGAATAGCCTTTCTCTGTTGATATCTTTTTGCTGTTGTCATGGCTCATGACATTTGTTGATCATAAACATACGATTCTCTACATTGTTATCTTTCAGGAGGTAATCCTTATATTTTCCACAACAAGCAGTCATAGCAAACAGTAGGCAGTTATGCTTTAAAGATGAGAGGGGACATTTCGTCTTGTTTGACATTTGCCTGCTATTAAACCCAGCATAGACTGAGTTCCACTTGGTTCAGTTGCCTAGCAGCAACCTTTTTCAGCATCAATAATTATGGACTGGAGGTGGCCAGCTCTTTTTAGCTGTAGAGGTTACCTAATATTAAAGGTTTAAAGGCCACTAGGAGATTAGTTGAAAATTGTTATGAGTCATATTCGTATTTCTATTCATATAATCAAGATTTTAACATGGATTTTAAAAGAATAAAATAAGATATCAACATATTTTACTTATTAGTATCAGCAAAGGTAATTTAAAAAGCAATCCCATTTTAGATGCCTTGATGGATTAATATTGGAGAAATCTGTTGCATATTAAAATATGCTCATTTTGGGGAAAATTTGTCCAGTTTATTTCTTGAGTCTTCATCTTGAGGCAGTTTGGATGTGTCCAAATGGAATAGAATGGTAGTGAATGGAGGGCTTCATCTTCAGCTCCCTTAAAAACACCTGCTTTCCATCCCCTCCTTGGCTTTTCTCCTCAGCAGTCCTTCAGGACTCAAGGCGTATTGTTTTCAGACCAGTTACGTGGCTTTTGAGGTGTTGGATGTGTTAAATGAGTATCACAAGTGGGGAAGGAGTGGATTGACGGGGTAAGCAGGCAAATCATTTGTGGGGTTATGTACTTCTTCTGCTGGGGTGTGTTTCCAGCAGAGCGAATCAAATTTCTCAATGCCTTCTCAAGAAACATCAAGTTTGACTAATTTTCCATGGACTCTGCCTGGCATGCTGGGATTGTTTACTACTATCTGTTTCCTTTTTCAGGAAGTAATGTTATTTTCTTTATATATCAGAATACTTACACATTATCTCCTTCCAGCACCATATTTGTGCACTTGATTTTCTACTTATTACCTCCCCACAATATTTGTGGGCACACATTTAGCTGCTGCTCAGCACATGCATACTCAGTTGTACATGCACATGTGTATAAACCCAGGCGTGGGAGCCCTGCCAATTGTTTGCTTCCTGATTTCTCACCCCTGCTTGAACATAATTAACACCATCATAGGCACCAGATTCAAATGGTATCACTGCTGAAGTCCTAAGACTTTGCAGTGAAGAGCTTTAGTCACAGCTCTACAGCCTTAAGTTCTACTGGGCAGCCCTCTTATCTGTTTATGAAGCATTGACTACCTGTGACGGGCATCTAAGGGGATTGGAAAAATGCCACAAATATCTGTACAAATAATCAATATCTTTGAAAGAACTAGGAAACAGACATTAGTATGCCCTTTCAGACCAACATCCCCAACATTGAGGTCTGGGCTATGTAGGACAGGCCACAACATTTGCATTTTCAAAAGTAGACTCTTGAAACAAGCACTCTATTTTGCGTCAGTCTTGGGAAGACGATTCAAGTGGAAAAGATTCAAGGATGTTTTCAAAAGCATTTCTGAACCTCAAGGCCAAGCATCAGGAATACATGGAGGCCTTGCATGAGTTATCCACCCAGTGCCCCTTAAGCAACCTCCTGCCCCTACTGTCACTTACTTTTTGGCTGTATTGTAACCTAAAGATACTTAAAATCGGAGGGAGTGCTTAAAAAGAAATAGAAAACAAAACAAAAAAGAAAAATAAAGATGTAGACAAAGAAGCAGAAGCAAAGGAAGAAGATTCACCTCACCGTTCTGATTTAGAATTGCTTCTTATATACATAAATCTATGTATAATTGTTGAGAGCTTTGGGCTGTGCGCACCTGTTGTTGCTGCTGGTACTCCCAATTTCCTCAAATACCATGAAGGATAAAAGTGTCCAGAGCATTTCATGAGTTCAGAATAAAGTCAGAAGCATTCCTAATTTTTAAAGCATTTGAAAACTTGCTAAGACTTAAGGATTTGCTGGGGACTTTTCAAAGTATTTTCAGTTGCTTCATGGGTAGACCTTATCTGAAATCAATAAAATTGCATTTCAGAGATGGAGTACACTATACAGCCAATATAATGCTGCACCCTTATTACAAATGATTAGTGTTACAGTACAACTCCCTATTTACAATTAATTATGAATAGTAAAAATGTAAAATAGGAATGATTAAAAAGAAGGAAAAAATAGGACATTAAGTTGTGCATAAACATTGAAAATAACATCTGCAGATTAAAATATTTGCTGCAACAAAGAATAATTCAATAAATCATTAAAGGTTGATTAAACTTCCTCTGAAGTATGCTACTTTTCAATTTCATTTATCAGGATAATGATTTTTATAAGTGATTTCATAAATGTTAGTTCTCATCATGCTGCTAAATTAAGGAAATGTGTTGAATAAAAGAAATGTGTTTGCAGAAACCTGATGTTAATTACATTTATTGCACACTAGATATTAATTAGATATTTGGAAAATTATTCCTCACTTTTGCTAGTTAAACATCTACAGCAACTGAAAATTACAAGTTTCTTTACCTTTAAGGTCAAAGGTCAAAGTATCATTTATTATCAAAGTACATGTGTAGAATTCACCTCTGACATTTGTCTTCTCCAGATAGTCACAGAATACAGAAACCATAGTAGATGAAAGAAAGACATCAAGCCTCCTCACCCCACATGAAAAGAAAAAGGAACAAAAATAGTAAATTTTGATCAATAGCGATTGCTACCCTAACCCTAAAATAAAATAAGTGATCTTGAGACAAGAATGGAGTTATGTTGATTTTAGACCATAAGACATGGGAGCAAAATTAGGTCATTTGGCTGTTGAGTCTGCTCTGCCATTCAATTATGCCTGATCCTTTTCTCCCCTCCTCAGACCCACTCTGCGGCCTTCTCCCCGTAACCTTTGATGCCGTGTACAGTCAAGAACCCATCAAGCTCTGCCTTAAATACACCCAATGACCTGGCCTCCATAGCTACCTGTGGTAATAAATTCCACAAATTCACCATCCTCTAGCTAAAGAAATTTCCCTGCATCTCTGTTTTAATTGGATGCCCCTCTCTCTTGAGGCTGTGCCCTCTTGTCTTAGATTCCTCCACCATGGGAAACCTCTTTTCCACATCTACTCTGTCTTGGCTTTTCAATGTTCAAAAGGTTTCAATGAGATTCCCCCCCCCCCTCATCTTTCTAAATTCCAGTGAGAAGAGACTCAGAGCTATCAAATGTTCCTCATATGATAACACTTACATTCCCAGAATCATCCTTGTGAATCTACCCTGAATCATCTTCCAGCCAGCACATCTTTTCCTAGCTGAGGAGCCTTCATCTTAAACTGTTCACAATACTCACGGTGAGGCCTCACCAGCTCCTTATGCAGCTTCAGCATCACATCCCTGCTCTTGTGTTCTAGACCTCTTGAAATGAATGCTAATATTGCATTTGCCTTCCTCACTACCAGCTCTACCTGCAAGGTAACCTTTAGGTTGTCCTGCACAAGGGCTCCCAAGTCCCTTTTCATCTCAGATTATCGGATTTCTCCCATTTAGAAAATAGTCTGCACATTTTTTTCTACTACCAAAGTGCTTGACCATGCATTTTCAAACATCGTATTTCATTTGCCACTGTCAAGCCCATTCTCCTAATCTGTCTAAGTCTTTCTGCATCCTACCTGTTTACTCAACACTACCTGCCCTCTACCAATCTTTGTATCGTCTGCAAACTTGTCAACAAAGCCATCTATTCCATCATCTAAAACATTGATATACAGCATAAAAAGAAGTGGGCCCAACACACACCCCTGCAGAACACCCCTACTCACTAGCAGCCAACCAGAAAAGGATCCTTTTATTACCACTCGCTGCCTCCTACCAATCAGTCAATGCTCCAACCATGTTAGTAACTTTCCTGTAATACCATGGGCTGCTAACTTGGTCAGCAGCCTCATGTGTGGCACCTTGTCACAGGCCTTCTGAAAATCCAAATACACAACATCTACTACATCCCCTTTATCTATCCTACTTGTAATCTCCTTAAAGAATTCCAACAGGCTCATCAGGCAAAATTTTCCATTAAGGAAACCATGCTGACTTTGTCCTATCTTGTCCTGTGTCTCCAAGTACTCCATAACCTCAACCTTAACAATTGACTCCCAACATCTTTCCAACCACTGAGGTCAGGCTAATTGGTCCACAGAATCTCCTGTCTGTTCCCCTGTCTATTGAATCCCCTATCACTGCTGATCCCCTCTTCTCCCTCTTTCCCTTCTGCACCACAGACTTATGCTCAGTGCCAGTAACCCAGTCTCCTTGGCATTCCCCTGGGAGCTCTTCCCCCCACAACAGTATCCAAAGCTGTATATTTAATTTTCAGTTGAATGGTCACAGGGGTGCTCTGTGCTAACTGCCTATTCACATTTCCATTTTTCCTGACAATCACCCAGTTTTGGGCTGACTACTTCCCTGTAACTCTGATTGATTATCTCCTCACTCTCTCGTACAATACGAAGGTCACTGATTTTACTAAGTAGGTTTTGACTCTCTCCTATATTTCATCTACATCCTGCTTGTCAGCATTATTATCATAAACACAGCCCAGTTTCCATATCTATGCTAGTCACACTTGAGTTAATAGATTACTTTCCGACATCTGGTTGTTGGATGAGCAAAATTTTTCTCCAACTGATTATTAAAGATCCATGGAATCCAAGGATCAACTGTTTCAAGATTCTATTGTTATCTGATTCACTTACAAACTATTCCTATCCTCCTTCGGTAGAGACATATTAGCACCCCACCACAAGTTTCTACTAAAGGAGGTGTAAGATGCTACTTCCCTTCACTGGCCTTAGACAAGATGTGGCACCAGCTTGGCCCCCCAGTCAGGGTCACCTGAAGCCATGGGAGCAGGAGGTGGATGGTCATTTGAACAGCTGGTGCTTATCACAAGCCCTGGTTATGCAACCGCTGACGCCAGGTAGACAATCTCTGATGAGTATTGGTAATGGCTGGAGTCACCCATATTGGAAAGACACTGCCCAGAAGAAGGCATTGCAAACCACTTCTGTAGAAAAATTTGCCAAGAAGAATCATGGTCATGGATCATGATTGCCTACGTCATATGTCATGGACATAATAATGATGATGATTTCTGACCATCCACTCTTTCCAGCCACACACTGGATATGAAACAGACCATTTGTAAACATGCACTCGGAATCACCTAACGTTGTTACCCTCCTTTTTCACTTCCATCCCACATTATTTTATTTTGCAAAATCTCATTTAATCCTTTGCTAATTTAAGATTTGGTTATTACCGGAGAATTTGACCACCCTTCTTCATTTCATTCTCCATTTGTGACCATTCAAAATGCTGTTGCTTATGTACTAAGTTGTACCAATTCCCTATGTGGCCTATCTCCCCCAAATTATTGAATGCCTTGATTTTAAACTGAACATTGTGACATACAAATTTGTTTATATCGTTCTCTTTTCTTAAATCTGTCTGTAAAAGATTATGGAACCCTGGAATGATCCATGTCACTACTGGGCTCTTACTTATCTATGAAATTAATTGATCCATTATTGTTGGTTATGCCATCAGCTGAAGCCTTAAAGCCTTGGAAATCCCTTTCTAAACTTTACTTTGAAGATCTGCCTCCTTATTCAAGCTTTAGTTTTTTATCTGCAGTAACATCTTTTGTTGTGGCTCTGTGATATTTTCTTATTTGATAATGATCCTATGAATCGTTTTTGCAATTTTAACTATTTTGAAGGTTGGTAGCGGTTGATGGAATTGTTATTTGTTACTGCAAGTATAAAAAATGGAAGTAATTGTTTTAAGAAGACTTTAATACAGAAAGCACAAAGATAGACAAGTAGGTAGATTTTAAGCAATGTCTTAAGGAAGGAGACAAAAATCAAAAGAAGAAAACGTTTAGAGGGGTGCAGCCAATGAAGTTTGGATGATCTAAGCCACAGCTACTGATTGTACTGTGATGCAACTTTAGAAAGCACTACAATAAGCAGAGTGCAGAGATTTCAGAGTTTTGTTACATAAATATGAAGGGACAAGTTGAGGGAGAGACGGAAACAAGGGCAAAAATTTAAAATCTGCAGTGTTCCATAACCAGGGTCAACATGGATCAATGAGCACAAAATTGATGGTGAATGTGAGTTACAATGTGGACAGCAGAACTTTTGACATGTTAAAATTCATGCCCTGTTGATAAAGAGGAAGGTTGGAAGTCACCCAAGAAAGGATTGCAATAGAAAGTAGAACAAGTATAGATGAGAGTTTTAGCCAATACTGGCGAATACAGGATAAGAATGAGATTATGTTTCTTTTTAAAAAAATCCTCATTATTCAACAATTAATTATCTTGATTTTCCATTTTATAGAATTAGAGTATATTCCAGTGAAACTTCTAAGGCTCATGTTATCATCCTTGTTTTAGACTTATTGCAAATCTTATGGTGTTTTACAAACCAAAACTCCACAGGCAATAGTAGATTCTTTATGCAATCATCAATCTTTTATTGAAACGACAGAGAAATCTTTGGACAAAGCTCTGACCTTTCTAAAAGAACACTCATCAACAGTGATATGTGTTACCATAGAGACAGAATTAGATTGAATAATGTCTGATTTTGAATCTTGTTTGAGTTTCCATTCTGCAGGGATTTATTTTATTGGTCACTTGAGATATCCGTATAATTCCAAAATCCTGGTTAACTCGGGGATATCAATATTGTCTGATTAATTTTCTTCTATAACTTTTTTATGGAGCTATATATTTTAAGCATTTTTTCAAACACAGAAAAGCAAAATTAAGATTATTGGGTCAATGTTGGGCTAAATTTAAAAGGTGCAAATGACAGGGTGTGCATTATGATCAACAATCAAATCGATCCATTCAGTATAGTTGAGGCAGCTTGCCAGCAATGAGCTACCCACTAATTAAAATGACTGCAACATCAGCCTGTGTGAAAATTAAATGAAGGCAGGGTTTCATTAACACTGTCTTCTTGCTCTTCCTGAACATGATAAGAAAAAGACAAGAAATTAATTTGTTATACATGCTCGCAGCTGGTGGGAAGTGAAAAAGATTAGGAATAAAAATATTGTATTTTAGATTAGTTAGTCTCCACATTGGTGACAGACTCAGTGGTAACTATTGAGTAGTGATCATCTCCACAGCAACCTGACCCCACAATCTAGGAGAAGCAAGATGGCGATGATGATGAGGACACAGCCTCAGTCCATTTCCAATTAGTGGCACCAGCTAAAATGCTGACCGTGTACTTAATCTGTGTGGTGGAACAGAGTGGGATCTGCATTGACTCCAGTCTACAGAATGGTGCCAAAGACAGTACAGGTTGCTGCAGGATGAGCTCTGACATAGAAATCCCAGATGAGGACCTGAAATTAAAACACATTCATACTAAATCAGTGTATAGCACTTGCAGTGCAAAGCTGGACATCCATGAGATACTGTGGACGATCAGCAGCAGAAGTGGGCACCACAATCTGTAACCTTAAGAAATGACATATCCCTCACTTTATCATTAATTTTCCAAATCAGAATCAGATTTATCATCACTGGCATGCTATGTAAAATTTGTTGTTTTGAAGCAGTAAGTAGTACCATGAAAATATATAAAAACTCTCAAATTACATAATTTAAAATATTCTTAGAATCATAGTCATAGAAATTATACAGCTCAGAAACAGGCCCTTTGGCCCATCTAGTCAGTGTCGAACTTTAAAAAAAAGCAGTAATGCGATAGTGCTTATGGGTTTGTGGACTGTTCAGAAATCTGATGGTGGAAGGGAAAAGCTCAAAGTTAAAAGTAAATTTATAATCAAAATGCATATATGTCACCATATATAACCCTGAGATTCATTTTCTTGCAGGCATACTCGATAAAGCTGATAACCATAATAGAATCAATGAAAGAGCTCACCAACAGGATGAACAACCAGTGTGCAAAAGACACAAACTGTGCAAGTTAGAAAAAGAAAGAAAGACAGAAAAATAATAATAAATAAGCAGTAAATATCAAGAACATGAAATGATGAGTATTTGAAAGTGAATCCATGGGTTGCAGGATCAGTTCAATGATGGGGCAAGTGAAGTTATCCCTTCTGGTTCAGAAGTCTGATGGTTGAGGGACAATAACTTTCCTGAACCTGGTGGTGAGCGTCTGAGGCTCCTGCAGCTTCTTCGTGATGACAGCAGTGAAGAAGTATGGCCTGGCTGGTGGGAGTGCCTGCTGATTTATGCTGTTTTCCTGCATCAACGCTCCACCTAGATGTGCTCAATGGTGGGCTAGGCTGCATCCCATTACTTTTTGTCAGATTTTCCATTCGAGGGCATTGGTGTTCCCACACCTGGCTCTGACGCAGCCAGACATATACCCTACACATATAGAAGTCAGCCACAGTTATATATGTCATGCTGAATCCTCAAGCTGCTAAGGAAGCAGAGCTGCTGTCGTGCTTTCTTCATAATTGTACATGTGCTGGGCCCAGGACAGGTCTTCTGAGATGATAATACGGAGTAATTTCAAGTCATTGACTGGCCCATGAATCAGCAGTTTCCTTCTCCTCAAGTCAATAATCATCTCCTTGGTCTTGCTGACATTGCATAAGAGGCTGTGGTTCTGGCACGACTCAGCCATATTTTCAATCTCCCTCCTTTATGCTGATTTGTCACTACCTTTGATTCAACAGTGGTGTCTTCAGTAGATTTAAATGTGGCATTGCAGCTGTGCTTAGCCACACAGTCATAAGTGTTAAAGTGAGTAGATCAGGGAGCTAATCACACAGCCTTGTGGTGAACCTGTGCTGATGGAGATTGTGGAGGAGATGTTGTTGCCAATCGGAACCGAGTGGGGTCTGCATGTGAGGAAATTGAGGATCCAATTGCACAAGGAAGTATTGAGGCCAAGGTCTTAAAGCTTATTGACTAGTTTTGAGGGGATGATGGTTTTGACCGTTGAGCGGTAGTCAATAAAGAGCATCCTGATGTTCTTTGCTGTCCAGATGTTCCCGGGTTGAGTGAAGAGCCAATGAAATGGCATCTGCAGTGGACCTGTTATGCTGGAGCAGATCCATGTTGCTTCTCCAGCAGGAATTGATATGCTTAATCATCAACCTCTCAAAACACTTCATCACTGTGGATGCAAGTGCCACTGGACAGTAGTCATTGAGGCAGGTTACCACATTCTTTTTACGTACTGGTAGAACTGAAGCCGATGGGTACCTCAGACCGCTGAAGTGAGAGGCTAAAGATCTTGGTGAATACAGCAGCCAGTTGATCAGCACAGGCATTTAGTACTCAGCCAGCTACCATATTTGGGCCAACTGCTGTCTGGCCTGCTGAGTTCCTCCACTATTTTTTATGTGTGTATTTAGTTGGAAACATTTCTGGTGACTAGAAATCTGGGAATACAGTAGATGCTGTGGTTTTTATGGATGGGTGTCAGGGGTAACTAGTTCAATAACCCAAGTTCCAGTGATTGTAGAGAGTGTGCAGGGGCTTTAAAACAGACAAAAGATTTAAAAGAAACTTGTCGAAGTTTTTTGTAATATCCAAAGACTTCAGCAAGTTAAGTGCTGAAAGACTGGCAGTGACCCAAACACTGAATATAATGCTCACAGTGGTAACACCTGAGGCTGTTTGATAAAATTCTGTCCTTGGCATTTCTGCTTCACACCAGTGCCTGGGAAACAACTGCACCATCTGTTGCAGGGTAATCCACTGACATTTACCGGAACCAAGATTCTTTTCACACAGAGGCTGCCACGCCATGAAGCTTTCATACCATTGTATTCTTCGATCCACTGGAGCGGGCGCATAAGACCATAAGATATATGAGAAGATGTAGGCCATTTGGCCCATCAAGTCTGCTCCGCCATTCAATCATGGACTGATCCAATTCATCCCCACTCCCCTGCCTTCACCCCATACCCTTTGATGTCCTGGCTAATCAAGAGCCTATCTATCTGCAGTGTGATATCAGGACATCTGCAGTATGAATCTGGCAAGCAAGTAACAGAAGAATGGGTCATTACTTCAGCAACTAGGAAAAGCATCAGCTGGATATAGTAAATAATTTCCATAATATTGTAATCCACATTCAGTAGATACCATCACTCTGTGCATGGGGGCTCCCCAGGGCTGTGTGCTCAGTTCACTCTGCTGACCCATGACTGTGCTGCAACACACAGCTCGAACCACATCATCAAGTTTGCCAATTATATGACCATGGTGGGTCTCATCAGCAAGAATGACAAGTCAGCTTACAGAGAGGAGGTGCAGCAGTTAACGGACTGGTGCAGAGCTAACAGCCTGTCTCTGAATGTGAATAAAACAAAAGAGATGGTTGTTGACTTCAGGAGGGCATGGAGCGACCACTCTCCACTGAACATCGACGGATCCTCGGCAGACATTGTTAAGAGCACCAAATTTCTTGGTGTTCACCTGGCGGAGAATCTCACCTGGTCCTTCAACGCCAGCTCCATAGGAAAGAAAGCCCAGAAGTGTCTCTGCTTTCTGCGAAGGCTGAGGGAAGTCCATCTCCCACCCCACATCCTCACCACATTCTACAGGGGTTGTATTGAAAGCATCCTAAGCAGCTGCATCACTGCCTGGTTCAGAAATTGCACTATTTTGGATCACAAGACCCTGCAGCAGATAGTGAGGTCAGCTGAGAAGATCATTGGGGTCTCTATTCCCGCCATTACGGATATTTACACTACACGCTGCATCTGCAAAGGAAACAGCATTATGAAGGACCCCACGCACCCCTCATACAAACTCTTCTCCCTCCTGTTGTCTGGGAAAAGGCACTGAAGCATTTGGGCTCTCATGACCAGGCTATGTAACAGTTTCTTCCCCCAAGCTATCAGACTCCTCGATACCCAGAGCCTGGACTGACACCTTACTGCCCTATTGTCTTGTTTATTATTTATTGTAATGCTATCACTGTTTTGTGCATTTTATGCAGTCCTGGGTAGGTCCGTAGACTAGTGTAGTTTTTTTTCCGTGTTGTTTTTTACGTAGTCCAGCCTAGTTTTTGTACTGCATCATGTAACACCATGTTCCTGAAAAACTTTATCTCGTTTTTACTATGTATTGTACCAGCAGTTATGGTCGAAATGACAATGAATAGTGATGACTTGACTTGTCTTGATATCAAGTCAACACAAGTTGAGAAATTATGTTCATTATTATTACATAGGGTTTCCTACACATTAAAGAAATGTTCCTTACTGACAACAATGTCATTGGACGATTTTTCATGCATACCTAAGGATAATCACCAGGCTCAACTCTTGGATGGGAGAGTTGTCCTTTTAAGAGAGGCTAGGGAGTTGGGTCTGCATGCCTTGGAGTTTAGAAGGATGAGGAGTAACTGTATTCAAACATAAGATCCTAAAGAAATTTGACAGGGTAGATGATGTGTTGTTTCCAGTAATGGGAGAGTCACAAACAAGGAGACATACTTACAAAATAAAAATGAGGCGCATAGAAATTTCTTCCTAGATTTTTTTTTGGATTCACTGGAATTCTCTGCCCCTAAGGATGACAGAAGCCAGATCATTAAATATATTTAAGGCAGAAGTAGACAGATAACCAGAAGATCAAGGAATTGAGGGTTATGAGGAACTGGCACTGAAGTGGAGTTGAGGCCAACGTAGAATAGCCATGATCAGATTTTATGCAGGGCAGGTTTGAGTCAACTGCAGAAGATGGGAAGTTCAATGCTCATACCTCTTGGGGTGACTAGTGGAGACACTGAACATTAAATTTTCCATCCTCATGTAATCTCTCCCCATGTGTTCCCCCTTTTTCTCTTTCTAGATCACTTAGGTCTTGCCACTCTCTTTGTTCCATACCTTTCCTCTTGCTCCTACATCCAGGATTTCTCCCCTGATTCCATGTCCTAATCACCCAGACATATTTCTCACAGGGTCCTCCACAATCTGGTTCCAGATGCTTATTGGTTCTCTTATCTGGTTCCTCTTCACACTTTCCTTACAATTTGTACTATTTGTGCCTCCTCTTGTTTGTTTGCAGCCTCTGTTTCTATCTTCTCTCTTCCTTTCCCCATCTAGCTCCGTCTGTCCTTTTTCTTCCTTCCTTGTCTGTTTCCATCTATCATCCTCAGACAGATCCAAACACCCTCTCCCCCCCCCCCCCCACCACCATCCACCTGGCTCTGAACCTCACTCCATTTAGGCCCAATTATCACCCCCCAGCTATTGCTTCTGTCCTTCCCCCCTCCTCTTTTTACTGGCTATCCTCCCTTTATGCTCTCCATCTTGATGCAGAGACTTGCCTAGCAATGGCGACCATTCCTTTTCCTTCATGGACGCTGCTTGATCTGATGAGTTACTGCAGCAGCACGTAATTTTTTTATCCTGGGTATCTGGGAAGGCTGGATCAGTGACCTGAAAATGAAACTGAAATCCCACAGTGACAGGTGGAGAATATAAGTTCTGTCATTAAAATATATTTGGTTTAAAAATGCTCACTCAGTAATGGTGATCTGATTGTAACCTAGAATCCATTTGATTCATAAATGCCCTCTTAGGAAGGAACTGTTGCTGTTATTGTGCCTGGCTTTTATGTTACTCTAGTTCATCAGTGTGATTGGCACTTAGTTCCTGCCTGAAATGGCTGCGGGTCCCTCAGTTGAAGGGGAATTCCGCATTGTGGGCGGTGGGGGGCAGTAGATGCTAACTTTGCCAGCATTCCGCACATTGTATGAATAAATAAATTAATTTAAAAAATCATTCCCTCTGAATGGTAAAAATTACTTTCTGTCACCTGGCCTTAGTGAGTCGGAACACTTCTCTTCTTGGTACTGGACAAAACATGCTCCCATTCTGCATTGTGAAGAAGTTTAAGAACTGCATCAGTGAATGGTGATCTCCTCTAAACCTCCTTAGAAGTGAGCAGAATATATCACCCACATTACATGTTACCCCAGGCCAAAAATAATAGCTGAGAAGTGTATAAAGCATGAAAGGATTGGGGCTGACACTGAAAAATGTGATAGGGTGGTCTCCTGTAATACTTGTCACTACAAAACCGCTACTTACTATTCCCCTTCTTACCCCATCCCTAATTTATTTATTTCCCCCCTCTTTTTTTCTCTCTCTCTCTGCCCATCACTCTTTGCCCGTTCTCCATCTCCCTCTGGTGCTCCCTTCCACCTTTCTTTCTCCCTAGGCCTCCCGTCCCATGATCCTTTCCCTTCTCCAGTTCTGTATCCCTTTTGTCAATCACCTTTCCAGCTCTTAGCTTCACCCCTCCCCCTCCACTCTTCTCCTATCATTTCGTATTTCCCCCCTCCCCCTCCTACTTTCAAATCTCTTACTATCTTTTCTTTCAGTTAGTCCTGACGAAGGGTCTCAACCCGAAACGTCGACAGTACTTCTTCCTATAGATGCTGCCTGGCCTGCTGCGTTCCACCGGCATTTTGTGTGTGTTGCTTGAATTTCCAGCATCTGCAGATTTTCTCATACTTACTATTGGTGATAGATGTATAGAAAATCTGCTTAAACTTTTTGTTCTTTATGATCCATAGGCTGATTTATAATCCAGCTACACTTAACTATGTAGTATTTTTCCACTCCAGAAAATATTCTCTAAATCCTTGAAATACTACACATTAATCTTTAATGTACTTTCTTCCATTTCTTCAGTCCTTCCTGGGTCTTACACTGGTTCTTCAGTGACAAGGCAAGTGGATGCCCTTCCTCTAGCCCATTATCGATGTGGTTCTTGCACCACTTGCTCGGGGCATATGAACTTGTTCACGGGTGAATCATATCTAAGTGTTTTCTGCTTCCTTTGGGAAGTAGCTGCACAGCATATAGCATTTACCTTTAATGCAAACCCCTAGAGCTTGCTATATGAAACAGACATAAATCTATAGCCAACTATTTCTTATCAAAGTACAATGAGACATTTATACTCTTCTCCCATGCTACTAAAACTGTTTTAAGTTCATACTTTCAATTATTTAAATTCAAATTTGAATGTAAATGTGAATGGTAAATAACATGTATCAATTTTTATTAAATGTTTTTTCTTGGATGATGCTGTCGATGATTGATATGCTGTGCGGTGAAAAACTGTTCCCCAAAGGAAGGAGAACATGGCTTAATAATTCACCTTTGAACATGTGAATATTGCCCAAAGCAAACTGTGAAAGCACTATAAACTAAATTCTGGCTTTTGATGGTCTATTTAAGAAAATAATTCTCACATAATGCCACGTGCTGCTAGATCAGTTATTAATGAATCTTGACATGACTGGATTTTACATGAAGAAAAAAATACCGCAATTTTCTAAATTCTCATTCAACCATCTCTTCCATGTTGCACATGTCTACCATCACCCCATCCCAACACAATACCAAGGATGGATTCCTCCTGTCCTTACCTTCCACCCCAGCATGTAATTCTCCGTAACTTCCCCCATCTCCAATGGGATCCCACCACCAAGCACATCTTTCGCTCCCCCCCCCTCCCCACTTTCTGTTTACCGCAGAGATTGCTCCCTGTGTGACTCTGTTGCCCATTCGTCCCTCTCCTGGCACATGTCCTTGCAAGCGGAACAAGTGCAGTACCTGCCCCTACACCTCCTCCCTCACTATCATTCAAGGCCCCAAACAGTCCTTCACCTGTGACTCTGTTGGGGCAATCTGCTGTATCTGGTACTCCCCGGTGTGGCCTCCTGTACATCGATGAGACCTGACACAGATTGGGAGACCGCTTCGCCAAGCACCCATGCTCCGTCCGCCAGAAAAAGCGGGATCTCCCAGTGGCCATCCATTTCAATTCTACTTCCCATTTCCACTCCAACATGTCAGTCTATGCCATGATGAGGCCACACTCAGTTTGGAGGAGGAACACCTTATATTCTGTCTGGTAGCCTCCAACCTGTTGGCATGAACATCAATTTTTTCAAACTTCCATTAATTGCCCCCCCCCACTTCACCATTCCCATTCCTGTTTCCCCTCTCACCTTATCTTCTTTCCTGCCCATCACATCCCTCTGGTGCTCCTCCCCATTCCCTCTCTTCCATTGTCTTCTACCCTCTCCTATAAGATTTCCTCTTCTCCAGTTCTTTATTTTCTTCACTTATCAGCTTCCTAGCTCTTTACTTCACCCCTCCCCCTCTCCCGGTTTCACCTATCATGTACCACCTTGTACTTCTTCCTCCCCCCCCCCCCCCACCTTCTTGCTCTAACTTCTCATCTCTTTTTTTCCAGTTCTGATGAAGGGTCTGGACCTAAAACATTGACTGCTTACTCTTTTCCATAGATGCTGCCTGGCCTGCTGAGTTCCTCGAGCATTTTGTGTGTGTTTCTTGGATTACCAGCATCTGCAGATTGTCTCATCTTTATAAGTTAACCAAAGTATAGGCAAAAATAACTTTGGTTTGATAAAACAAGATATCACAAAAGCATAAAAACTCTATTCATTGTAATTTTATATATATATCATTAGATTAGATTAGATTAGATTAGATTTTATTGTCATTGTGCAAAGTACAGATACAAAGCCAATAAAATGCAGTTAGCATCTGACCAGAAGTGCAAAAGAATAGTATTATTTACAAAATAACTGCAAATAAAAAGTAAGTGCTACAACACAAATATATAAAAGTACTGAGACAGTACAATATGGGTGCAATACCATTTAATGCTGCGATGTGAGGTTCAGCAGGGTCACAGCCTCAGGGAAGAAGCTCTTCTTGAGCCTGCTGGTGAGGGAGCGGAGGCACCTGCAGCACCTACCGGATGAGAGGAGAGTAAAAAGTCCATGGTTAGGGTGAGATGCATCCTTGATAATGCTTTTCACCCTGCCCAGGTAGACTTTATGGTAGATGTTCTCAATGGTGGGCATTTGGGTGCTGATAATCCGCTGAGCAGTTTTCACCACACGCTGGAGTGCTTTGCGGCCCGATACGAGACAATTGCCATACCACACTGAGATGCAGTTGGTGAGTATGCTCTCAATGGTACAGCGGTAAAAGTCCATCAGTATCCTGGGACAGAGGTGAGCTTTCTTGATTCTCCACAGGAAATAAAGGCACTGTTGCACCTTTTTGATCAGGATGGAGGAGTTCAGGGACCAGGTGAGATCATCTGAAATGTGGACACCAAGGAATTTGAAGCTTCATACACTCTCCACTACAGCTCCGTTAACGTAGCTGGGGACATGAGTGTGGCTCCTAGCAGGACTGAAGTTCACAATCATATCCTTGGTCTTCTGGGTGTTAAGGGCCAGGTTGTTGTTGGCACATCACGTAGCCAGGTGCTGGACCTTGTCCCTGTAGGGCCATCTCGTCATCCCCTCTGATCAGGCCAACCACTGTGGTGGTGTCTGCGAATTTGATTATGGAATTAGAACCATGTACAGGAACGCAGTCATAGGTGAAGAGGGAGTATAGAAGGGGGCTCAGCACACAGCCTTGAGGCACGCCAGTGTTCAGGGAGAGAATGGAGGAGGTGAGGTTGTCTAGCTTAACAGATTGGGGTCTGTTAGTCAGAAAGTCCAAGGTCCAATGGCAGAGGGACGAGTTGATACCAAGCTGGCGAAGTTTGGCAATCAGCTTGGAGGGGATCACAGTATTGAATGCCGAACTAAAGTCAATGAACGGTATTCTGACGTAAGAGTTGGGGCTGTCCAGGTGGGTCAGGGCAGAGTGAAGTGCCATGGAGATTGTGTCCTCTGTTGACCTGTTGGTGCAATAGGCAAACTGATGGGGGTCCAAGGTAGTGGGCAGACAGGATTTCAGAACCAGTCTCTCCAAGCACTTTGCAATGAAGGAGGTGAATGCAACTGGGCGAAAGTCATTCAGGCCCGTGGCAGTGGAATGCTTCAGCACTGGCATGATGGTGGCAATGTTGAAGCTTGTGGGGACAACTGCCTGGGCCAGGGACAGATTGAAAATGTCCGTGAAGACCCTGGCCAACTGCCCTGCTCAGACTCTGAGCACACGGCCAGGTATTCCATCCGGAGCAGCCGCCTTCCGTACATTCACCCTGCTCAGGGTGGCGCAAACGTCGGAGGTGGAAAGTGAGAGAGGCAGTTCAGCAGGTGGGAGATCCGCTTTGAGGGTGACCTCCTTGTTCCCTCGGTCAAAGTGAGTGTAGAAGAAATTGAGCTCATCAAGGAGGGAAGCAGAGCTGGAAGGGGTTACAGTACTAGGTGTAATAATCTGTATGCCATGCCACATGTACCGGGGGCCTGAGGAGTTGAAATGCTCCTCGATCCTCTATTTGTATGTGTGTTTAGCCTGAGAGATTCCCCTCCTCAGGTTGGCTCTGGCTGAGCTGTAAGCCTCCCAGTCTCCAGACCTGAAGGCTGAATCTCTGGCTTTGAACAGGAGGCGAACCTCTCTGTTCATCCATGGTTTCTGATTGGGGAAAACTTCTATTTGTTGTTGTGATGCCACTCTATCTACACAATTGTTGATGTGCTCAAGGACAGAGTTGGTATATAAGTCAATATTAATCTGAGAGTCTGTGCTGGCATGGGCAGCAAACGCACTCTAGTCTGTGAGCTGGAATTGGTGCTGAAGAGCAGAGTGGGCACCCTCCAGCCAGATCTGAATAGTCTTCATTGTGGGTTTCACATGTTTAATAACCAATGACCGGGCTATACTTGGGAAGCAGAAACCATGAAAGATGGTCGGACTGTCCCAGGTGGGGTAGGGTAGTGGCTTTGTAAGTGTCAGCCACATTCGTGTAGACATGATCTAAGGTTTTATTCATTTAGGAACCTTCACAGATTCATATAGACATATGGCACCATCAACAAATTGCTCAGTTGAAATTTACATATCCCTTATTCCTGGAAAACTTTCAGTCTCTGATTTGAATAACACAATGACAGAACTTCTATGTCTGTCTGGGGTAGACAATTTCTCTTCATCACAGTCCCAAATGGCCTATTCTTCATCCTCAAACTGTGTCCCCTGGTCCAAGACTCTGGCACACAGCAAATGAAGTCACTAAGCCAGTTAGATACCTTATTATGCCATTTTGCCATAAATTCCTTGAATTTCAGAAGTGCTGACTATACTTAACAACTACCAACCATTTTACAAAATTGCACAATGTGGTAGGTTGTCTGGGCCTATGAATCTCAGATAATGTTCATCACTATCAACAACACCTCCTAATTTCATGTCATCCACAAATTTACCAATCAAGCCTAACCTTCCACACGTCTGAAATGTCGGGGCTTACCGAAGCTTGCTAAAGTTCAAATAAAAAACATATGCTGCCCTACCCTAGCTTTTTGTTTACATCTTCAAAGAACTTTATAAGGGTTGTCCAGCATGTCTTTACATGCACAAAAGCCAAGCTGATGCCTCCTCATCAGAATCTGTCTGCGCAAATGTTGTTAAATAGTGTCCCTTAGAATTTCCTCCAGTAACTTGCCCACTGCTGATGTCAGGCTGATTGGCCTGTAGTTCCCTAGCTTGTGCTTGCTACATATCTTAAACCATGGAACAACATTAGCCAACTTCAAGTCTTTGGAAACTTCACCAGTGCTTAACATTGAAGAAAATACCCCCACAAGGGCCTCCTCAATTTCTTCTGTCACTTCCCACAAGATACGAGAATGCACTAGTTCAGGCCCTGGGGATTACAATTCTGTCCTCCCCTGTAATATGAATGTTCTCCAAAACATCTCCACTTGCTCCCTTTTCTCTTGATCACTCATGATTTTCTCCTCAGTAAACACCTAGGAAAAATCGTCCTTAAAATCTCACCCAGTTTTGCAGCTCGTGACATAGTTGGCCTGATCTCTCCCTAGCCGCCTTAATACGTTGAACATTATTACTTAATACTCACTTAATACTCCAGATGATGTCGAGTCTCATGGTTAGATGATGTGAGGTACGGGATTTTACTTTGGAGTTTGGTGAATGCAGCCAATCTTAGAGAATTTGATGTTTGCAAGTAAGTCAACTTTATTATCTGTGAATCTCAGCCAAATTAGTTTATCTTTCAGCTGTCTGACATCCATTGCCGCCACATCTGCTCCCTTTTTGTAAAAGGCTGACTGTGAGGCATCAACAGTATCATCATCAGGCTGTCATTCATGCTTTGCGTCATTGAAGCATTGGTATTTTGCAGACAAAAAGTGTCATAGGTCATGCTTCTTAGCAGCAATTCAATCATGATCTTTTGTTTTTGAGATGGGTATGAGCCAAACCTAAATATTTTACGTCAGCTTTTTAAAGCTTGCAACAAGTTAAGAACTTATGAAAATTTACAAATTTTTAATATTACCTGACAGTTTCCAAAAAGGTATTTATAATTCTGCAAGATAAGTAGGCAGGCATAATTTAACTAAGGTGAAATAGACAGAAATAAAAAATATGCCTGAAGGGATTATTTCAGTCTGTATTTCATACAGTCCCTTTCTAACTGCATTTACAACACTTCACATTTTCGTGATCTGGTCAACAACTTTCAATTCTATGACCCTGATTGCCTCATTTTCACCATGAATGGCCAGTCCTATCCCTTAACAAGAAGGCTTTGAAGTTTTTTGCTTCTTTCTTGACGACAGACCCAACCAGTTCCTCTCCACCACCACCCTCCATGTGGAAGAACTGGTCCTCACCCTCAACAATTTCTCTTTCACCTTCTCCTACTTTCTCCAAGTTCAAGGTGTAGTCATAGGCACCCACATAGGCCACAGTTATGCCTGCCATTTTGCTGGCTATGAGAAACAGTCCATGTTCCAAGCCTTTTCTGGTAGTACCCCACCCAATTCTTCCTCCATTTTATTGACAACTGTGCTGGTGCTGCGACGTACACCCATGATGAACTCGTAAATTTTGCAATTTTGCCTCCAATTTCCACCCTGCCCTTAAGCTCACTCAGTCTATTTCGGACACCTCTCTTCCCTTTCACAATCTCCCTGTCTGCATCTCTGGAGACAAACTGTCTACAAATACCTTTTTTAAACCCACCAATCCTCACAACTAACTTGACTAAACCTCTTCCCACCCTGTCTGCGGTGAAAATATCATTCACTGTTACTTTTCTTTAATCTCCACTGCATCTGTTTCTAGGATGAGGCTTGTTTCTCTTGTCTCCACCTACTACCACATGAGCTTCTGCCTTCAACACATCATTCTGTGCACTTCCTCCAGCTTCAACAGGGCCCTGCCACCAAATACATCTTTACCTCACCCCATTCTCCACTTTCTGCAGAATCGCTCCCTCAGAATCAGGTTTATTATCACCAGCATGTGATATGAAATTTATTAACTTAGGATGCAGCAGTTCAATGCAATACATAATATAGAACAGAAAAAAATATATAAAATAAAAAATAATAAATAAGTAATTCTATTACAGTATATGTATATTGGATACATTTAAAAAGTGTGCAAAAAATGGAAATACTGTATATTTAAAAAAAATGAAGTAGTCCCCAAAGGTTCAATGTCCATTTAGGAATCAGATGGCAGAGGGGAAGAAGCTGTTCCTGAATCGCTGAGTGTGTGCCTTCAGGCTTCTGAACCTCCTTTCTGATGGTAATAGCGAGGAAAGGGCATGTCCTGGGTACTAGAGGTAATTAATAATGGAAGTTGCCTTTCTGAGACACCGCTCCCTAAGATGTCCTGGGTACTTTGTAGGCTAGTGCCCAAGATGGAGCTGACTAGATTTACAACCCGCTGCAGCTTCTTTCGGTCCTGTGCAGTAGCCCCTCCATACCAGACAGTGATGCAGCCTGTCAGAATATGCTCCATCGTACATTTATAGAAGTTTTTGAGTGTATTTGTTGACATGCCAAATCTCTTCAAACTCCTAATGAAATATAGCTGCTGTCTTGCCTTCTTTATAACTACATCAATATGTTGGAACCAGGTTAGATCCTCAGAGATCTTGACACCCAGGAACTTGAAACTGCTCAGTGTCTCCACTTCTGATCCCTCCATGTGGATTGATATGTGTTCCTTCATGTTACTCTTCCTGAAGTCCACAATCAGCTCTTTCATCTTACTGATGTTGAGTGCCAGATTGTTGCTGCGGCACCATTCCACTAGTTGGCATATCTCACTCCTGTACACCCTCTCGTCACCACCTGAGATTCTGCCAACAATGGTTGTATTGTCAGTGATTCCCTCATCCATTTTCCCTCCCCACTTGTCTCCGTCCTTGCACTTATCACTGCAAGCAGCAGAACTACTACACCAGCTCATTCACCTCCTCCCTCACCTCCATTCAAGGTCCCAAACAGTCCTTTTAGGTGAAGCAACACTTCACTTGCAAATCCGTTGGGGTTGTCTACTGTATCTGATGCTCCCAATGCAGCCTCCTCTGCATTGGTGAGATCTGTTGTAGACTGAGGACTGTTTTCTCAAGTACCTCATCTCCATCTGCAAAGCATGGTGTCATTAGCAAACAAATGTGATATTAGAGTTGTTCTTAGCTTCGCAGTCATAAGTATAAAGCAAGAAAAGGAGGAGGCTAAGCACAGAGCCTTGTGGTGCAGCTTTGTTGATGAAGATTCTGGAGGAGATGCTGTTATCACTCTGAACTGCCTGGGATCTGCAAATGAAGAAATCAAGGATCCATTTGGTATACAGTTTGCAGTGCAAAACTGGACAATCAGCAGCAGAAGCAGACACCACAATCTGTGACCTTATGAAATGGCACAACCCTCATTTTATCATTAATTTTCAAAATCAGAATTAGATTTATTATCACTGGCACACTAAGTAAAATTTATTGTTTTGCAGCAGTAGTACAGTATGAATATATTAAAAATATGCTTAGAGTCATAGCAACGGACTCTTTGGCCCATCTAGACCATGCCAAGCTTAAAAAAGGGAATAATGCGATAGCACTCACAGCTTCATGGACTGTTCAGAAATTTGATGGTGAAAGGGAAGAAGTTCAAAGTAAATTTATTATCGAAGTATATATATGTCAGCATAGACAACCCTGAGATTCACTTTCTAGTTGGCCTACTCAATAAAGCCAATAACCATAATAGAATCAATGAAAGACCACACCAACAGGATGGACAACCAGTGTGCAAAAGACACAAACTGTGCAAATACCAAAAGAAAAACAGAAATTAATATTGATAGTAATAATAATAAATAAGCAATAAGTATCAGCACTTGAGATGAGGAGTCATTGAAAATGAGTCCATAGGTTATTGGGATGGAGCAAGTGAAATTATCCCCTTTGGTTCAGGAGCCTGATGGTTGAGGGGTAATAACTTTTCCTGAACCTGATGGTGAGCGTCTGAGGCTCCTGTGTCTTTTACATGATGATGGCAGCAGTGAAGAAGCATAGCCTGTGTGGTGGGAGTCTACTTATATTAATTTCCATGGATGCTGTCTGACCTGCTGAGTTCCTCCAGCATTTTGTGTGTGTTACTATTTAATCTAAGTAACTTATCCTCAATTGAAATACGTTCACCAGTTGTAGTTGTGAATAATCACCAATCAGACCTCAAATCAATTAATCCATTGAGTTAATGTAGCTATTTACACAATAGATATGGGTTCCAGCCTTTTCTACCCCAGATAGAAAACAATTTCAATTATTGTTCGCTGTTTCTGAACCTGACTAGTTAAGAATTATGACATTTTTACTACTTACAGATCTGAAAACAGATTCTATCAAAGTCATTTACTTCGTAGTTTAGCAATTATGGCATTGGATTTAGCAATTCAAAAGTAAATTAGCAGAACATGTGAAGATAAATCACACAATGGCTAGAAGGAGTTCTGGCTTAGTGCGCTCACTATTGTTATGCAGCAGCCAACTCGTACACAGCAAGTTTTTACTAAAAGCAATGTTAAAAAGAGAAGATGATTATTCTGCGTGAGGGGTAAGTATTGACCAAGGATAGCTTGCTGGCTCTTCTTCAAAATAGTGAGTAGAAACTCAAGTCCATCTGATAAGTAGTGGTAACACACACAAAATGCTGGTGGAACGCAGCAGGTCAGGCAGCATCTATAGGGAGAAGCACTGTCAACATTTCGGGCCATTTCCGGTCTCGGCCCGAAACGTTGACAGTGCTTCTCCCTATAGGTGCTGCCTGGCCTGCTGCGTTCCACCAGCATTTTGTGTGTGTTGCTTGAATTTCCAGCATCTGCAGATTTCCTCGTGTTTGCTTGTTAAGTAGTGGTTCTCAGTTTCACATCTCATCAGAAGTCCTGAGTTTCTGACAATGCAGTTGTAAAATTAGTCAGCTCCATTATGGGTACTAGTCTCTGCAGCATCCAAGTCATCTTCAAGGAGCGTGAAAGGCCTCTGAAAGTCGGCATCCATCATTAAGGACCCCCATCGACCAGGACGTGCCCTCTTCTTATTGTTACCATCAGGAAGGAGGTACAGAACCTTGAAGGGTCACACTCAGCGTTTCAGGAACAGCTTCTTCCCCTCTGCCATCGGATTCCTAAATGGACATTGAACCCATGAGCACTACCTCTCTTTTATTATTTACATACAAACATAGAGACATAGAAATCTACAGCACATTAAAAGCCGTTCGGCCTAAAATGTTGTGCCAACAATGTAACTACTCTAGGAACTGCCTAGAATTTCCCTACCACATAGCCCTCTATTTTTCTAAGCTCCATGTACCTATCTAAGAGTCTCTTAAAAGACCCTATTGTATTTCTGTTATTGCGGTATTTTTAATTTATCTGTTTAATATATATACTCTTACTGTAATTGATTTACTTAATTTTTCTATATTTTCTTGTATTGCAATTTACTGCTGCCATTAAATTAACAAATTTAATAATTCCCTTTGTATGTTTAATATTTCAGAATCAGAATCAGATTTAATATCATTAGTATATGTCACGAAATTTGTTGCCTTTCTGGCAGCAGTACAATGCAATACATTATAATGGGAAAAAAACGTGAATTACAATAGTTAAATAAGAGTGCAAAATTAGAAATAAAAAAGTAGTGAGGTAGCATTCATTGTTCATTGTCCATTCAGAAATCAGGTGACAGAGGGGATGAAGCTATTCCTGAAATGTTGAGTGTGTTCCTTCATGCTTGTGTGCGTCCTTCCTGATGGTAGCAATGAGAACAAGGCATAACCTGGGTGATGGTGGTCCTTAATGACGGGTGCCTCCTTTTTTAGGCATTGCTCCTTGAAGATGTCCAGGGTACTTTGAGGCTGGTGCCCATGATGGTGCTGACTAATTTTACAACTCTCTGCAGCTTATTTTTGATCCTGTGCAGTAGTCTGCCACCTCACCCCCATACCAGATGTTGATACAGCCAGTTAGAATGCTCTCCATGGTACATATGAAGAAAATTGTGAGTGTCTTTGGTGACATACCAAACCTCCCCAAACACCTCATGAAATATAGCACTGTTGTGCCTTCTTTGTATCTGCATTGATATGTTGTGTCAAGGTTAGATCCTCAGAGATATTGACACTCAGGAACTTAAAATTGCCCACTCTTTCTACTTCTGATCTCTCTATGAAGATTGGTGCATGTTCCCTCTACTTAACCTTTCTGAAATCGCCAATCAGTTCTTTGGTCTTGACATTGAGTACAAGGTTGTTGCTGCAACACCACTCAAATAACTGATATATCTTGCTCCTGTACAGACACTTGTCACCATCTAAAATTCTGCCAACAATAGTTGTATTGTCAACAAATTTATAGATGGCATTTGAGCTATGCCGAGCCATAGATTCGTCGGTGTAGAGCAAGTAGAGCAGTGGGCTAAGCATACATACCAGTGAGGCACACCCCAGTGTTGTTTGTTAGTGAAATGGAAGTGTTTTTTCTGATCCCCACAGATTGTGGTCTTCTGGTTAGGAAGTGGCGGATCCATGTGCAGAGGAAGATACAGAGGCCCAAGTTCTGGAGCTTTTTAATCAGAACTGTAGGAAGGATTGTGTTAAATGCTAAGCTGGAGTCAGTAAGCAACATCTTGACATAAAGGTAGTTAAATGTATTGTCCAGGTGATCCAAGACTGTGTGAAGAGCCAGAGATAACGCATCCATTTTAGACCTATCGTATCAATGGACAAATTGCAATGCATCCAGGTCCTTACTGAGACAGAAATTAATTCTAGCCATAACCAACCTCTTAAAACATTTCATAACCATAAATGTGAGTGCTACTGGATACTAGTCATTAAGGCAGCTCATCCTGCCCTTCTTGGGCACTGGTATAATTGTTGCCCTTTTGAAGTAGATAGGAACTTCCCGATTGTAGCAATGAGAGATTGAAATATCTTTAAACATTCTGCCAGTTGATTGGCAAAGGTTTTCAGAGCCCCAGCAGCTACAACATTGTGACCTGTTGCCCTGCAAGGGTTCATTCTTTTGAAAGACAGCCTGATACTGACCTCCGAGACAGGGTCACTGGGTGCTGCAGGGATCCTCATAGCTCAAATGTTATCCTCTCTTTCAAAGTAAGCATAGAAGATGTTGCGCTCATCTGGGAGTGAAGCATCAATGCCGTTCATGATGTTAGGTTTTGCTTTGGAGGAAGTAATAGCCTGAAAACCCTGCCAGAGTTGATGTGCATCCAATTTCGCCACCAATTTCATTTGGCATTGTTCCTTTGCTCTTGAGACAGAACTCTGCAACTCGTATCTGGTTTTCTTGTACAGTCTTGGGTTGCCAGACACATTTCAGTAATATTGTAAATATATTGTTTGATTAAGCATTCATTTTTTGGTTCTATAATTCATTACAGGTTATATATAATAGTACCTGAATGGTATATGTCATCACATCATAATTGCTTGCCTCAGTGAAGTAAAAATGAGGTAGACACATTTCCCCAGGATCGTGTGTTTTTCTTTCTATTAATCTCTGGAGTTACAAAATGTTAGAATGATGTTGAATAGATCCTTAAATGAACCCAAGGCATTGAACCTGCTGAAGTACAGCACATTTTTATCTTAACATAAGGAGAGAGAGACATTTGTGTAAAAAAATGGGCAGCACAGTTTTTTCCTTTGCAATGAGAGAAAGATGTTTGAGTTTAAAAAACAGCAGAAAATGGATGAAATTCACAGGTTCATGAACAGTGAGTACTGAGTGATAATAATTATAAATTTTTAAAAGCAAGAAGTTAGGGCCACTTTGGAAAGATAGATGCCTTTGATTGCAAAACAGATAACTGGATGATGTACACTGAACAAATATTGCAGTATTTTAAAGCAAATGGAATAGCTTATGATATATGAATGCCAGGTTTGCTGAGTGCAACTGGTGGAAGAGCATACAGTTTACTTAGAAGTTTGATTACTCTAACCAAGCCAACAGAAATGTGCTATGCTGATAGCGTGAACATAGTGCAGAAACATTTAGAACTGAAACCATTGTTTATTACAGAATGCTTTAAATTTCATAAGTAGAATCAAAAGGCCAAAGTGTCCATTTCAGCTGATGGGGCAGAATTGAAGAAATTGTCTGAGAGTTCTCAGTTCCGTATAATAGGCTTAATGATGCACCAAGAGATCATCTAGTTTGTGAAATCTTACAAGAAAGCATTCATAAAAGGATCCTAGCTGAAATACAACTCACTATTGAAAGCAGTTGAAATCGCTGTATCAATGGAAACGTCAGCAAGAGATACAACTAAGTTGTAGTGAGGATGACTAAAATTGCAATGGCTAAACAAAAATCTGTCTGGACAAAGAGACTGGGTTTCCATTGTGGCAGCAGCTCACATACACAAACCAATTCAGGTTTAAAGGTAAAACATGCAGAAAATGCAACAAAGTAGGACCCATACAAAGAACATGTTGGGCAGTCAAAAATAAATGGATTGTACAGGCAAGAGATAACAATAAAAAGTCAAGTTGCAGTTTCAATAAATGCACTCATCTGCATGCTGTTGATGAAAATCCTGATAATGATGTGAGTGACATAGGACTAAGTAGCCTTGAGATTTAAAATGTGAAAATGAACACGGGACAGGAAATGTGGCTTACACCAGAAGTGAATAGAAATTAATTAGAAACATAGAAAACATACAACACAATACAGGCCCTTTGGCCCACAAAGTTGCGCCAAACATGTCCCTACCTTAGAACTACCTAGGCTTAACCCATAGCCCTCTATTCTTCTAAGCTCCATGTAGCCATCCAGGAGTCTAAAAGACCCTATTACTTCTACCTCCACGACCACCGCCGGCAGCCCATTCCACGCACTCACCAGTCTCTGAGTAAAAAACTTCCCCCGGACAGTGAAATACAACAACCAACAAAACACATTGGCTGGTAGATGGTTAAATTAGGAGGGCCAGCATTGTGGGGGCGTGATTGGCTGAGACAACTACAACTTGATCGGAGACCCATTCACTATTTGTATGCCACATCCCCTGCAAAGCGGTCAACTGAAAGTGAATTAAGAAAGGTACTGGATGATGCCACAGCAATGTTCAGGGATGGCATTGGAAAACTAAAACATATCAAGGGTAAAATAGTGTTAAATGAAAATGCCACACCCAACTTTACAAAGCTCATCTGGTTCCTTATATCATCCTGGATAAAATAGCCAGTGAGCTGGATTGTAAGGAGGATGAAAGAATTCTTTCTAAGCTGGCGTGGAGCCCAAGGGCAACATCAGTGGTCTCAGTAATCAAGAAGAGTAGGTCTGCCAGGATCTGTGGTGATTTTAAGGTCCTCATCTACCCAGTTGATCAATGTGCCGTGGCCAGGATAAAGAATATCTTTGCAAACCTTTCTGGAGGAAAACACTTCAACAAACACTCAACCTTAGGTGAGGCCTACCTACAGAGGGATATGAGAGAAGAGTCCAAGTGTTTCTCACCATTAACAGTCATAAAGGGCTTTATCACTATAATAGACATAATTTTGGAGTAGATCTGCACCTGCACTCTGGCAGAGATCTATGGATCAGGTGCTGCAAGGCTTCACAGGGACTCAGTGTTACCTGAATGACATCATTGTTAATGGTGAGGATGACAGGAACATCTCCAAAATCTCAAGATAGTGTCAAAAAGATGAAAAGATTATGGGCTCAGAGTGTGATGCAGAGAGTAAGCGTGAATTTATTAAACCAAGTATGACTTACTGTGGTCATATGATTGACGCACAAGGATTACACAACAGTGCTGAGAACATTCAAGCAGTGGTGGATGCCCCAATGCCAAAGCATACATTACAGTCACGGACCTTTTTAGGATCTGTCAAATATTGTACCAGGTTTCTGCCAAATCTGGCTACGGTGCTCCACCCTTTGACTCATTGTTACACATCAGGAAGAAGTGGACAAAGCAGTGTGAGGTGTCTTTTCAAAAGGCAAAGGAAGTGATGACATCAAACACTGTACTCACATGTTATGATCTCACCATCCAGCAAAGCTTATCAGTGATGCCTCAGCTTGTGGTTTATAGTAGGTGCAGTCATATTACACATTATGTGTGGAAGCAAATTCTGTATAGCCTTTGCATCACATTCCTTTACTGCTGCAGAGGAAAATTAAGCACAGATTGACAGAGAGGCCTTCAGTCTGGGGTGTAAAATGATTCAACCAGTACTTGCACAGGAGAGAGTTTACCCTCATTGCTGTTCATCAAGCGCTAGTGTCCATTTTCAATCCACAGCAGGGTATTTCACTAACAGCTGCAGGCCAAATGCAGAGAGGGCTCTGCCTCTTTGATGACACAATTATACGACCAAATTCAAGAGGGCGACTAATCATGAAAATGCTGATTGATTATCCCATTTACCCTTGGCAAAGGAAATAACCTGAAAAATTTACAAAAGAGGACACTTTGCTTGATGTATTTTCCCTAATCCGAAACACTTAGTCCAGGGGTCAGCAACCTTTACCACTGAAAGAGCCACTTGGACCCGTTTCCCACAGAAAAGAAAACACTGGGAGCCGCAAAACCCGTTTGACATTTAAAATGAAATAACACTGCATACAATGTTTTTTTTTGCCTTTATGCTATGTATAAACAAACTATAATGTGTTGCATTTATGAAATTGATGAACTCCTGCAGAGAAAACGAAATTACATTTCTGCATGCAACAAAAACTTTTTGAACTCCGAAAAAAAGACGTTGGGTTGAAAGTTACTTTTAAGTAAAATATTCAATGTCTATTTGAGTCCTTCTTGTATTTATGAAAAACGCCGAACTTAAATTTTCCGCCAGCAGCAAACCAAAAATAACGTCAGCCAGCTGTCATCCTGAAAAATGAAAGGACTATTTCACTGAACAATGAAAAAATATGAATATAAGTAAAATAATAGGCAATTAAAATATTTATCATACTTGGTTAATGGGATTTCTGCTCCTGGACCTCAGCGCACAGCGTCTGCACATCAGGGCTGTATGATGTCACCTTCATCTTTACACAGGATCGCAAGCTGTCATCTGTGAGGTTTTCAATATCACTCCATTTGTGTTTCTGAGCAAGAACGGCCTTCTGACGGGCAACATCTTCAAGGTCTGCTGTCAAGCGTCTAAACTTGGACACCCATATGTCTTTGTCGGCTATGTCGGCCAGTTCCATCTCAAGATCAGGTTGACTCACACCTGCCAATGCAGTCGTATTCAGTAGGGAAGGATCGATGCTTAAGGGAGTGACCGGGAAGGATAATGTGTTTTTTTCCTCTCTGAACTCACAGAAGCATTTCCCAAACGATGTTTGCATTGCGATGATTGCAGAATGTAAATACTCCGAAATTATCATGTAGTGACCTTGTTTGAACTCTCTCAAATTGGGGAAGTGAGACAAAGTGCCTTTCTGTAAATCTCTGGCAAGCACTGTCAACTTGCGCTCGAATGCCAAAACATCCTCCAACATGTGCAGGGCTGTACGTCCTTTCCCCTGAAGAGCTGTGTTCAGCGTGTTCAGGTGCGCTGTCATGTCTACCATGAAGTGTAGCTTTTCCAGCCACTCTGGCTGTTCCAGCTCAGGAAAGGTGAGCCCTTTGCTGCCCAGGAAAGTTTTCACTTCTTCCAGACACGCGACAAAGCGTTTCAGCACCTTCCGTCTGGACAGCCAGCGATAAAAACACGTTGTAGCGGTGTCAGTAAACTGCAGTCAAAGATAGCTTTATTCGAACTAAACAGCCTTGCTTTTAAGCCTCCCTCAACCCAGCCCCCATGGACGCAGATGCTGCAAAAGACGCGTACTCACAAACCCCCGTAGGCTATCTCCCTTAGCCGGAATGCTGGCTAATTGTGAGCCGTTTCGGATGTGGCAGGAAATGTGTCGCTACACTTAGGTTGTACAAGATCACCATAATTACATTTCAAAAGCTAACAAACTAACATAAAATACATTTTAATTAAATACTGACCAATTATTTCCCAAAGCCACAGGGAGCCGCAGCACAGAGGTGAAAGAGCCACAAATGGCTCGGGAGCCGCAGGTTGCCGACCCCCGACTTAGTCAGTGACAATGGACCAGTTTCAGTCATTCCCGAAAATGAATGGAATAAGACATATTTGCACCCCACCACCCAGCTACAAATGGCTTGGTGGAATGTTTTGTCCAGAACCTAAAGAAGGCACTGCAGGCAATGTCAGCAGAACACGCCACGCTGACACTGAATCAGAAACTCGTCTATTTTGTCCTTGTGTATCACAATGCAGCACACTGCACAACCAACAACTCGCCAGCCATGCTGCTTATGGGTTGCCCTTTGCACTCAATCTTGGATGTCCTCAAAGACAATCTCAGAAAAGTGTGCAGGACAAACAGCTGAGACAAACAAAGGGGTTTGATGTTTCACTCCTGGACAACCAGTCCTGGTTGGGGAATACAGAGATGATCAAAAGTGAGTACTTGGTAAGATTACTGACAGAACTGGACCACTTTCCTACACAGTGGAGGTTGCTTCTGATGTCGACTGGAGGCAACATATAAATCAGTTGAGGAGAAAAGAATCAATTGTTAGAGAAGAAAGGCATCCAGATCTGTCAGAACCACTTCCTGCAGTGCCCAAAGTCAACTCCTACAATCTCCACAGAGGAGGCCCCAGAACCTGAGGTAGTTTATAGCCACAAGTCTCACCTGCCAAGCAGAGTGACCTCCCTCCCCTGTCAGGAAAGCCAGTATCCCACTAAAGTAAGAAATCCTTCACAGTGTTTAAACCATTAGGCCGGAAGGGGACAAATTAAAATTTACCATGGTGTAGATAAAAGAGTTTATAGCTAAGCAGGGAGGAGTGTTGTGTATTTAATCTTCCAGCAATACTTGAGTAATGTTGTAAATATGTTATTTGATTAAGCATTCTTTGTTTCTTTACATACAGCAATTCATTATGTGTTATATATAAAATCACATGAATGGTATACATCATTACACCACCATATCATAACTGCACACTTCTCCAAAGAAGACCTGTTTTCCTGGACTGCTGTGTTTTCTTTCAATTATTTTCTGGACTTCCGAAACATAATATCCTTCAGTGTTATCTTAAACTTTTACCTTCAAGAGCCTGGAGTGAGATATGATCCCAGAACTTTCTAACTCAGAGTCAAGTGTGAATTGATAAGAATTTTGTTTGAAAATATCTGCTTGAAATAAAAGCCTGGTGTTTCTATAAGAGACTGAGAACAAGTTAAATATTGTTCAGTGACATTCACTCTGCTGGAGGAACTTAGTGCTTTGTCCACCATCTGTGGAGGGAAAGAAATTGTCAGCACTTCTGATGCAGGGGTTTAAACCAAAACATTGGCAATCCCTTCCCATCAACAGATAATATTCATCCCACTGAATTCCTCTGGCAGACTGTATGTTGCTCCAGCTGCTGTCTCTTGAAACCTACTATCATTATCTGGTGAAGCCTACATGTAATACAATTCCTATAATGGCAATTTCTTCTCCTGAGAGGGCAAGCAAGCAACACATTTTATTCAAGTACCAGAATTAAAGACAGCATTCCATCATCACTTTCTCAGAACAACAGAAAAAAGACAAAGATACCAGCCCTGCCACTATTTGTTTAAAATTAAAAATTATACAGCAGGGGAGGTACAAATTGAGGGTAAGACAGAGATTCTACTAGACATGGTGCGCTACCAATGTGCTGTGTTATTTAAAATGTCTTTCTATCACACGGTAGGGGTGTAGGCTCAAAAGTCAAGATAAGACATTATGAAATCTGCTGAGATGAAGATAAGCAGGAGGTGGCAGTAGAGAGCTAGCAAAGACTGAAATGGTGATGGAAAATAATACAAAGATTAAACTGTTAAAATGTTACAACAGCAGTGAAATACTGAAATAGGCAAATCATCATTTCCCTCTTGTATGAAGTATTCTAATGAACAGTTACCAAGAAATAAACTATTATATGTTTCTGATAACGTAGCTATTTTACTTTTAAACTTAGAAGTAAATAAAACAGTTTATATTGGAACTCTATTGTCTAATGTTAAATCCTGTGAGTCAGCAGGATGAAATGATGATTGATTAATTGTAAATCAATTTTCCTGATGTTCGGTTACAAAGAATGATGAAGTATATTCTACCATTGCTAAATTTGACAGAGCATCTGATTATGTAAAGGAACCAGCTGAAGTATAATTAAATCAACTTGTTCTACAGAAAATACTTAGTAATGCATATGAAAAAATGCAAATTTTATTCGGGCATGTTTCTTTCAAAGCTATTGCACTTTTTTGCAACATCTTTTATAAAATATTTGTGTAAGCAAAGCCAACCATTGGCACTGGTTAATTCTACCAATGCCTCAAGTTATCACAATCCATGCATCTTTCTACTGTTCATAAAAATGTAAGATTTTGTCTAAACTTTGCACAGCTTAATATAAATGAAGCCACACTGATCCCAGGCAAATAATAACTAGCTTTTATTGTCACAACTAAGTTAAACTTTTCAGAAGTGGAGGAAAACAGGAGTGCAACCTTGGATGTTGTTTCATTCTTAGCCAAATGATAAACAGTGCCTACTTAAGCAGGGTGTCTGTGATCAAAACCAGGAACTTCAGAGAGCTGTGCTAAATATAATGATAGATACCAGCAAATGCCATTACCATAGTTCAAGCATTCTTAATACAGGCAGTATTTTAATTAATATTAATTAAAATCTGAAACAAAGCAAGTTGAATGAACTTTATCTCCTCACTGTTTATCAAGGCAAATTTGATGCTATTACAATTCTGGTTTAATACAGGTATTGCCAGATTAAAAGGAGATTTAACACTGCTGATGCTAGTCATAATGTGTCTTCACACATAATATAAAAGATCACAATTCTGTAGAGTTAACATAACTTTTCACGAATTCTTATTAATTATGTAAATCAGAAATGCTTAAAATATGAATGCAATCCTAGAATTTAATATATTTTCAGCTATGTGAGCAACTTTGACATCATGGTAGCATAGTGGTTAACACAACGCTTTACAGTACTGATGACTCTGGTTCAATTCCTGCTGCTGCCTGTAAGGAGTTTGTATGTTCTCTCCGTGACCATGTGGGTTTCCTCTGGGTGCTCTGGTTTCCTCCCACAATTCAAAGATGTACCGGTTGGTAGGTTAATTGATCATTGTGAACTGTCCCATGACTAGGCTAGGATTAAACTGGGGGTTGCTGGGCAGTGTGGCTGGAAGGGTCTACTCCACATTGTACACAATAAATAGATAGATAGATGATAACATGGATAATACTGAGTTATCAAGTAGTATCGAAATTTCATCTATCAGAACTCTCTTTAGAAACTGGAAATGTCTGTGTGTAGCTTCCAGTAATGAATCCTCTTGATGATAACTACATCCAAAAAGAAAAGGATGTCTCATCTCAAGAGGTTGCCTGAGAACAAAGTGATATTTAATGTTATTACCTGCATTTCATGTTCCATTTGCCAAAACTTTTTAAAAAACTGAATCCATTGGAAAAAGATCCAGACATAAGAAAATGAATCAACTTACATTTTCCCTTTAATGCTCTATTCTGTATGTTTCAAGTCAACTTATCAATTGTTCTATGGCATCGCTACCTTTTGTACAGGACAGTCTAATTTCAGTCATTCATATATGGCCTCTGTTCTTTTCTAAGTGATGGACAGACAATTCACTGGTGTGGATTCTAAGCAGAAGTAAAGAGCTAGATGTGGGATGCTTATCTATCAAATTACACCTCATATTGAAAATTCATCCCCAAGAAACAATGTGAGATGAGCCAATGGAAGGATTCAATAGAATTTTCATAAATTAATGGAAAGTAAGAATATTAGGTTTCTTAGGCCAATAAAAGGCAGACTAGCACTTATGTAGCACTTCAACATCCCCTTCAGAAAGCATCCCATATCCCTTTCAGAAAACTTAAAGACTTTCACAACCAATAAAGTTCTGCTGAAATGTAATTATTTTTGTATTCTAAGAACCATAGCTGTCAACCTGCACACTTCCTCACACAAACAGCACAGTGATGCTGATCAGCTAATTAGCTTTAATGATGCTGAGTGACAGACAATTAATGGTCACAACACAGAACAACAATCCTTATTTTCTTTGACATGCAGGATGGTATTTTATGCCCATCTGAAAGAGCTGACGTTGTATAACATCTCAGCACCTCCAGCCATGCAGCTGAGTGTCTTATATGCTCTAATTTATGAACCCACAACCTGTCTTAGATACTAAAGTGTAACTACGGAAGCCACAGGGGTAAATTCATTTGTCCTTCTATCTTTAGAATCATGACCAGATTCAAGAGTTGCTTGTTGCAAAAGGGGAATGGCTTTTGGGACATAATCCATTTCTGATTTTACTTGTCCTCGGAACCAGGTATATTTACTTTGAAATGTCACTAGAGTTGACAGATCTTATTAGTAAGTAATCACAGGGAGATGCCTTTCAGAGGATGGACCATTATCAAGTGAAGAGTCAGCATTTTAAAGCTATGGTTCTAAAACGGGTCAGTCAAGAGAGAAAAAAAACAAGCTGTTGCTCCAATCACAAACAAGAGGAAATCTGAAGTTGCTGGAAATCCAAGCAACGCACACACAGAATGCTGGAGAAACTCAGCAGGTCAGGCAGCATCTATGGAGAAGAGTAAGGTTGACGTTTCAGGCCAAGACCTTTCATCAGGACTCCTTCTACCTTAGGCCATGAACTTATTCATCACCCCAATGAGTTATTAACTTCAAACTTTCTGCATAATCACTCGTGCATGTAACGAGAGCTGTATAATTCATCTCCTTTTACCTTGGGCCACGAACTTATCAATCACCCCTGCTGTGGAGGTCCAAGATCCATATGCAACACGACCGCTGGACTAAGTGTGTAAATGTAGGAGGGGACTATGTTGAAAAATAAATGTGCTAGGTTTTCTAAAATTGACTCCTTCTACCTTAGGCCTCGTACTATCAATCACCCCTCGTATGAGTCACAAACTGTATAGCTGAATTCTGGGTATTATACCACTTAAGATGGCCTGACAGCCACTTGCGAAAGTATTTAGTATTAGTAGTATTAATGGCTATCAATACATATGCAGCACAATTGGAGGTTATTTAGTGTATTTCATCCATAAGGATATTTTTAGAGCAATGTGTATTTCAATACCGCAGCTGTCCATGACTTCATAGACTGCAAATAATGAAAAAGACTATTTCTCCCTCGGTTAGAACTGAGGAAAATATAATCATTAGTGTACTGTTCTGGACACTATCAACACACCGGATAAGGAAAATCAGCAAAAGTCATGCACAAGCAGACATTGTATTCTGCTACCGTAAAACAATAAAAATCACATTTCCTTGCATTTAATTGATAAGCAATGGGACATTGTTTCCTGAAATGTTGTTAAGTTTAACAGTAATGCCAGCATTGATGAAGCGGTGCTGATATCTGATGGAAAGTATATGTGAGTGTCCAATCCAATGCCATTTAATTAGAATTAATTGACAGCATGACTTGTAAACTAATGTGGCTGTAAATCATTGCCACAAATTCATGTCGCAGTTAAAGATGCTTTAGGTCTAAGTGTTTAATTACAGAAACATATTAGCATACTTACCCAAAGTGAAAACAATAATAAATCATAGCAAAACCAAGCTTTTCCTTAGCTCACAGGATATGCCTGAGATATCTTTTCAGTTAATCTACAGCAACCACATTAGTACTATTAAATAATAACACAACTATGATTTTCATAATCTCTCAAAAGTGCCAATATTCCATATTTTTGTGTAATTATCAGTGGAATTCCTCCCCTTTTATACATGCATGATGGCATGTAAATGATTGTTTTGTTTTGCATGTTCTCATTTCTGTTGCTAGGCAACCATGACCAATAAACATTACAGCAGTTTTATACCTCAGTTCAGCCAAGTGATTCCACCAGGAATATTTGGCATCTCATTCAAATTACTTAAGATTTCCTTTGTTAATGTTGTATTTCAGAATCAGAATCAGGTTTATTATCATTGACATATGTTGTGAAATTTGTTGTTTTACTTCAGCAGTACAGTGCAATACCTACAGTGCATGATTAGTTACAAGAAGAATAGGTAATGCAAAAAGAGAGCACAAGATGTGAGGTAGTGTTAATGGATTATTGTCCATTCAGGAATCTGGTGGCAGAGGGGAAGAAGTTGTTCCCAAAACATTGAGTATGTGGCTCTCATACCTCCTCTCTGATGTGGGCATGTCCTGGATGATAGGGGTCCTTAATGATAGATGCCATCTTTTGGGGGCATCCCCTTTTGAAGACATCCTTATGTAGTTGACTACATAGTTTATAAGTAAACTGTTATATTTCCAATTTAAGTTGGAGAATTTAAAGAACCTGATTTTTTAAAATCTGTTTAGCCTTGAAATGGGAATTATTCCCCATAAACCTACTTTACAGAAAAAAACCAGATCCTAAACATATTATCAAATCTGGGAATTTTACACAAGGTGAGGAAAGTTTAGGTCTGGACTGTCTAAAATAGTCGGTGCCTGGAAAATCCCATCAAGTTCATGCTACATGTCCATTGAAAGTATTTCAATACTCAGCCAGCGGGAACCCAAATCCTCTGCCCTATTGCCTCAACAATTTTATGACAGGCTCATGCTTGTTCAGATTGAAACCGGTCTGTATCTCCAAAAGAGAAGGCGAAAGGTTGGAAATCACAGTAGAAGTGATTAAGATTGCTGAAAGATAGATGACACTGTTGCCATCATGGGTTCTGCCATTTTGGCTATGGTTACCAGTTTACTACAGAAGGGTTTATCAAGTACCTTATCAATTCTGACGGTGTCCATGGCTCAGAGGGACATTCATATTTTGTCCTCTCTTAGAATAACATTATTCATGACCAGATTGTCATTGCATTGCCAAAGCCTCCTTGCTTTGACCTGTCATCTAGGCAGGCGTCAGTACTGCTGAGACGGTGCAGTCTGAAACTAGGCAGAGCTGCTCATGATTACATTCCAAGGACATCTGCAGTCTCCCTCACAGCATGAGGATCAAGGATCTGGTGAGAGGTCACTGAGTTGAAACATAAACATTGCTTCTCTCCCTCCAGATGCTGCCCAACACAGCATTCTTTGCTTTTGAATAGCCAGTGGATCCTTTTTGCTGCTTTTCAATCCTCCATTCAACCTTCCTCTGAATGATTGCAGTTTTCCATAGAATGGAATGTTATAGAATCTAATCAGTGCTTCTTGACATTTGACGATTTTCAACAGCAAACATTCATCATTTACTTGGAATATTCAGGGAAAGAATCTTACTCTGGTAGCATCTAAATATTACCAAAGTAAGATCTGATGCAAATACACACTTCTGATATAAAACGCATGTCACCACACCTCGTTGATGTATAACAAGGGTGCTGAAGATATGGGGAACAGGCAGATGGTGAAATCAATAAGCGTGTATAAAGGGGGTTTCTTCTTTTTTTCTTTGTTACTGTTGGGAAAGCGCTTCTTTGTTTTGTTAAAAGCGGGAATGTTTCTTTGTTGCGAGAGAGTGCTGGGAGAATTGTATTCCTTTGTAAACCAAATGGGGATTAATGTTCTTTCTTCTGAGTCTGTAACCTTTAGTTGACGGGCTTTTGGGCAGATCGATGCGAGGGGGTTGAGAGAGAGGACGCAATGCTGTAAGTTGGGCGAGGATTGGACCCCAAGCGGGGGTCTGAGGCCAGGAGGTACTCCGAGGAGGGGGGATGAAGCTAGATGTGCTTGGTTGACCACTCGGAGGGTCCTGAGCTGCGAGTCGAGGAGTTCGAAGGGGATCGAATGGTGGCCAGAAGACTTCAGTAATTGAGCTCCAACAGTTGTGCACGAAGTGGTTTGGACTTCGATAAGTTTGGCGCCTTTTCTTTATTTTTTCTCTTCATATATACTGTATCGTTATTAATCACTTAGTTACAGTAATCTTTATAAATTGTACCCATTTAATCGCTTATGGTGTACTGTCTGTTTTTAGGCGAGGCGGGGACATCACACAGCATCCACACCAGCTGATTACCCAGTTTGGTGGGGCCGAAGGCTGCTCCCTCTAGACGAGAACAAGCTGAGCGAGCCTGAGGTGACCCAAGGGGTTACATTGTGAGGTGCTCATCCGGGATTGATTTCTGTGGAAGCTGTGTGATCACCCTCCTTAAATTGTGTCTGCGGCGAAGAGCTGGTGTGCCTTTGTGGGTGTGCGATTGCTGGTTATCACTGCGTGTGTGTTGGGTGGGGTGGCTGCTGTTGGTAGCCTGGAGGTCGTTGTTCGAGTTCCGACTAGTGCTGACGAAATGGTGGTGGGACCATGGGTTGTCCGTGCTGCTTGGAGAGTGAGGAGTGACAGGTTGGGATGTTTCAGCAGTGGTGAGCTCCGCCCGGTTGTTGGAATAATGTCCAGCCCTAAAGGGGCGGAAGCGTGGGTGGAGCGGACCCCTCAGTTGTTGGGTGAGTGGCAGTGCTTGGCTGAGGAAAAGTGACAGGGACTGGTTAAAAGTTTGAGTAGGCGGGCTGGTGACTTTGTTAGAACTGTCGGTCGCAATTACCTCGAAGTGACCGCTGCCAGTTCTGGGAAAGTGTGGGAAAATGCGTGTGGTTCGACTGGAAGTCAAATGCCGCAGCTGGGGGGCTTATCATATCCGTGGCAGGAGATTGGTGGAAAGTTTTTAGGGTATCCCTTTTGCCTAGGGGGGAAGATAAATTGCTTGTGGTGCCAAGGGGATCTGTCAAGGGGATCAGTTGTTCCGTTGATTCGAGAGGTGTCGGGAAACTTAGAGGAGGCCCAGTGGGGGAATGGCTTGGGGACTCTGGGGGAGCACGTTCCCAGCAATGTACCAAGGAACTCCCGAAAGGAGCAGACCCTGTTTCCGAAGGCTTAGAGGGACCAAGCGCACAGGTGCTGTTACGGATGGATGGAAGTCAAGTTAAAGCCATCCTCGGCACTGGGGCGCCAGTTAAGTTGCTGTACAGTTTGTTTTATAACCGTTATTGGAAGCACTTACCCTTGACGACATTGAGGACACTGGAGATTTGGGGTACCAGTGCCGTTGATTATCCAGACGATGGTTGTTGGTCAGTGAAAATGGAGTTCTTAGAGGCAAAAGTGGAGGTGACTGAGGTTCATGAATCGTTAATTCTGATGTGTCCGGACCCTGTTGAGATGGGTAGCGTTTCTGTTCTAGAGAGAACCAATATCCTGCTGGTGCGCTTGGGGGCCTGCCCGGAGGAGGCGGGTGAACGCTGTTTGGAGGCAATGTCGATGCACCCAGAGTTTCGAGCTGCTTGTGCGGATGTGTCTAGCACCATTGGGCCGATACCGAATTCAAACAAGAGCCAGTGGTAGTACGGCCTGGCAGAAGTATCTGAGGGTGAGACCCTCTTAGTGGACGCTGCGAAATACCACGAGGGAGGGGAGTTGACTGCTGAAGACACCTTGGAGAGAGAGAGGTTGTGGCGACTGGCCCCTACAGCTGTGGAAGACGTAGGCAGCATGTGTGTGGATGATATTGTGCTGAAGAGGCGCACTGTCAGTGACCAGAATATGGCCCTGAGGGCCGGCGAGGCGATGGCCTGTCTGAGTGGTGCGACGTGGTTTAAGGTGCTGGATCTGAGGAGTGGATGTTGCCAGATCCCGAGGAATGAGGCCGACAAAGAGAAGACGGCCATTATAAATTCCCTAGGAGTCTTCCGGTCCGAAAAGATGCCACAGGGCGTATCTGGAGCCCTTGCAACCTTCCTGCAGGGCATGTGGAAGACCATAGGGGATGTGGAGGTGGTTGGAGTTTTGGTGTATGTGGATGATCTCTTGGTATTTGGATTTGCCTCAGGAGAATATGAAGTGAGGTTGTTGCAGGAGTGGCTGAGAATTACAGAGTTAAAGTGTTTTCTGGACACGTGCCAGGGCTGGCGAAGGTCACAGCTTGTGAGTGACTGTCTCTACAGAATCAAGTGTGAAATGAAGATGGAGAGACTGGAGAAAGTGATCTGGAACCATTCGGAAGACTTACAAGTTGGAGAGAATGAAGAAAGTTGTCTGACTGAGGGTAATAGCAAACTGAGAACCCAGAGAGGGGAGTTTGCGGAGGTGAAGAAATTACAGACGAATCTCAGAAGAGAGAAGCGGAAGCTTGAAGGGAACCTGAAGATGACCATCGACAGTTCAAATGAAGTGCAAAACCTGAAAGTTGATCTGGAAGAAGTCATGAGGAAGAAAAAGCTGGAGAGAAGTGCAGTGAATACTGAACAGGAGGCTGAAGAGACTGCAGGAGCAGTGCAGGCCACGTGTTTCCATTTGGAGAAGATCAAACAGCAGCTACCGATCGCAGAAATGAGGAAGAATACAGATTCGATGGATAATGTGCTGGATGTTTGGTACATGCTGCCTTTTGCTGACTTTCCCTCAATTGAGGAAGAGACCTTTGGCCCTTCTCCCATTGAGTCAGGTGTAGCGGGGAGGGTTAGCTGTGTGGAGTGTGGGGCATGAGTGAGAGGTTGAGAGAGGAGTTGGTAGTGGGCCCAAGGTATCCCCAGTTGTGTCCGAGCCTGAAGGGTTTAGGTGAGGGGGTACGGAGGACTCAGAAGTGTTAGGGAACTCCCAGACAGTTGGCCTAAGTAGCGCCTGAGGAACAGGGCGTGAGGTTTACTGTGTGGGGAGGAGATGTCACTGTTTGTGCTTGGGTTACAGTGTGTAGGCAGGAAAGGTGGCGAGTTATTTAATAGTCATGAGGACATGACTTATTTAATGGGGGGAGAGTGTAAAGGGGGTTTCTTCTTTTTTCTTTGTTACTGTTGGGAAAAGGCTTCTTTGTTTTGTTAAAAGCAGGAATGTTTCTTTGTTGCGAGAGAGTGCTGGGAGAATTATATTCCTTTGTAAACCAAATGGGGATTAATGTTCTTTCTTCTGAGTCTGTAAGCTTTTGTTGACGGGCTTTTGGGGAGATCGGCACGAGGGGGTTGAGAGAGAGGACGCAATGCTGTAAACTGGGCGAGGAACGGACCCCAAGCGGGGGTCCGAGGCCAGGAGGTACTCCGAGGAGGGGGGATGAAGCTAGATGTGCTTGGTTGACCACTCGGAGGGTCCTGAGCTGCGAGTCGAGGAGTTCGGAGGGGATCGAATGGTGGCCAGAAGACTTCAGTAATTGAGCTCCAACAGTTGTGCATGAAGTGGTTTGGACTTTGATAAGTTTGGCGCCTTTTCTTTATTTTTTCTCTTCATATATACTGTATCGTTATTAATCACTTAGTTATAGTAACCTTTATAAATTGTACTCATTTAATCGCTTATGGTGTACTGTCTGTTTTTGGGCGAGGCGGGAACATCACACAGCATCCACACCAGCTGATTACCCAGTTTGGCGGGGCCGAAGGCTGCTCCCCCTAGACGAGAACGAGCTGAGCGAGCCTGAGGCGACCCAGGGGGTTACCCGTGTAATGCTGTTCTGATACCAGTATTGTCACTTTCCATTCAATGGTCCAGTTAAGTGTTCTCTTAGTCACATGTGGGTGACTATTCATTCAGCAACAGAATAGTCTTACCAAAAGTGTTATTATTTTGTGATTTATTTTTTATTGAAGTTCATCATCAAGTTCATTATCTATTAGTTGCCTGTTGATGCGTTCCACCTTTGGTCACAATTCTATTTATAATGCTGTCTCGAGTTTTATTAATGTATAAAAAGTGGAATGGCTAGCATTGAAAGATGTTCTCCTGCCATCAAGGCTTATTCGCAAAATCATT
The DNA here is from genome assembly GCF_030144855.1 of Hypanus sabinus. Classification (NCBI taxonomy): domain Eukaryota; kingdom Metazoa; phylum Chordata; class Chondrichthyes; order Myliobatiformes; family Dasyatidae; genus Hypanus; species Hypanus sabinus. Next base: position 29,429,859 of record NC_082714.1, read on the forward strand.
CTTACAAGATATCAGGGCACTAGTGAGCTTTGCTCTGACAATTGAGCATCACTGGGAGATATAGTGCTGACTGCACAGGGCAGGACAAGCTACAAGTGCATTGAGGAGGAATAGGAGTGGAAAACGTGATCATAGAAGAAAAGGAAAAAGATGGAGTAAAGAGTAATATAGACAGGACTGTTACTATGGGCCGTATGTAATAATTAACTATGAGCGAGTCACCTAGAACTACTATACACACTCTCTCAGTTTCCCATATTGTGGAATATCACATGGTCTTCTTAGCTACAGTACAAAAATAAAAACCAGCAAAGTTATCCACAAAAATTTACTTATCTCAGAGTTGCCCTAACTTAAATCAACAATTCCTTCTTTTCATGGCAGAGAATTCCACACTTTTACAATGTTTTTCCAGAAGTGATTGCAAACATCACCCAAAATGATGGTGTAATTTTAGGGACATGTGCCCTACTTGCATCCCGATCACATTGTTAAAAACTGTCTGTGGAGTTTTGGTCATGATCTAAACTGGGTTCTCACATGGTTCATCCAAATACTTTAGTTTCCAATTTATATTCAAAGTACATATATGTCACCATATACAACCCAGAGATTAATTTTCATAATAACTCAAATAACCTTAATAGTATCAATGAAAGACCACACCAACCAGTGTGTAAAAGACAACAAGCTATGGAAAAGGAGAGAAAATAGAAACGATGATGATAATAATAATAATAATAATAATAATAATCATTATGATAATCATCATCTTCCCAGAAACAGAAGGGAATACAGGACCAGATGTTTAACGCAAAAAAGGAAAAATACATAATAAAAACCAACAGACTCAAGATGATAAATGTAGAAAATGCCAGGAAAAACCAGAAACAACTCAACACATTACAGGGTCCTGTAGCAGTTTAACTCAATCTGATTACCTGTACAGGCACAATCAAGTGGCAAACACCATTCACCAAGATCTTGCTTTAAAATACAACTCAAAGAAATCACACCTGACTATAAATACAAGCCTGATCCAGTTTTAGAGTTAGATTCTCACAAATTATATTACAACAGACACATTATTACAGATAGGACAATCTATAATAACCATCCAGATATAATAATACAGGATAAACAAGCAAAAACAACTTACTTAATAGATATATCCATTTCAAACACACATAACTTATGGAAATCAATCAGAGAAAAATACCAGAAATAAACTGAATTAAAAGAGTAAATTGAAAGACTTTAGAACATGAATAGATTATACATTATCCTGATAGTAATATCTACTACTGGTATCATCCCAAAGGCATTATACAATAGCTTTAAACAATTAAGGCTACTCAGTACCTCTTTGTAAATCTTAAGAAAGCCACAATGCTAAATACCACAAGAATAGTCTGAAAGATACTTGCAATTGAGAAATGGGTGTGCTTGGCTACCCCTGTACCTCAGGCTTTACAAGCTTGACCTGAGAAGAAATGAGTTCATAATAAAAATAAATAAGCAATAAATATCATGAGATGAAGAATCATTGAGAGGATCCTGTGCCTTCTTCCTAATGTTAGCAGAGAGATTGGAGAATGGCCTGGGTGGTGGGGGTCCTTGATGATGGATGCTGCTTTCCTGCGACAACACCATGTAGCTGTGCTCAATGAAGAGGAGAGCTTTACCTATGATGAACTGGGCCATATCCATTATTTTTTGTAGGATTTTCCTTCAAGGGCATTGGTGTTTCCATATCAGGCTGTGATGCAGGCAGTCAGTATACTCTCCACCACACATCTATAGAAATTTGCCAAAGTTTTAGACATCATACTGAATCTTCGCAAACTTCTAAGGAAGTAGAGGTACTGCTGTGCATTCTTCATAATTTCACTTATGTGCTGGGCCCAGGATAAGTCCACCAGAATGATAACACTGAGGAATTTAAAGTTGCTGACCCTTTACACCTCTGATCCTCTGATAAAGACTGGCTCATGGACCTCTGGTTTTCCCCCTCCTGAAGTCAATAACTTGCTCCTTGGTCTTGCTGATATTGAGTAAGAGAGGTTGTTGTTGTGGCACCACTCAGCCAGATTTTCATCTCCCCCCCCCCCCCCATATGCTGATTCATCACCACATTTGATTCAGCCTACCACAGTGGTGATGTTGACTAAGGTCAGCAAATGAGGAAATCAAGGATCCAATTGCAGAAGGAGGTATTGAGGCCAAGGTCTTGAAGGTTAATGATTAGTTTTGAGGGGATGATGCTATTGAACTCTTCACCTCATGATATTTATTGCTTATTTATTTTTATTATAAAATCATTTTTTCTTAGATCAAGCTGGTAAAACCTGAGGTACGGGCATAGCCAAGCACACTCATTCAATAAAGAACATCGTGATGCTTCCATCTTCGCTGTTCAGATGTTCCAGGGTTGAGTGAAAAGCCAATGAAATAGCATCTGCTGTGGACCTGTTGCTCAGGTAAGCAAATTGAACCAGATCCAAGTTGCTTTTCAGGCAGGAGTTGATGTGTTTCCTCACCAACCTCGCAAAATACTTTTGTCGCTGTGGATGTAAGATGATAGTCCTGGAGGCAGGTTACCACGTTCTTCTTAGCCACCAGTAGAATTGAAGCCTGCTTGAAGCAGGTGGGTCCCTTAGACTACCAAAACAAGAGGTAAAGATCTCAGTGAACACTGCAGCCAGTTGATCAGCACAGGTCTTTAGTAGTTGGCCGGGTACCCTGTCCGGGCTGGATGCTTTTTGCTGGTTCACCCTGCTGAAGGCTGCTCAGAGATTGAAATCACAGGATCATTGGGGGCTGCAGAAGTTCGTGATGGTTTCTTCATGGTTTGATGGTCAAAGCAAGCATTGAAGGCATTGAACACATCTGGAAGTGAAGCCCACGTGACTTGATTTTGCTTTATAAAAAGTTACAGCATTCAAGTACTGCAACAGCTATTGAGCATCCTTCATTGATTCAAGTTTATCCAGCAATTGACACTTTGCCCAAGAGATTGCACCTCAACCTCTTAGTCATCTGACTTGGATGCCTCTGACCTGGCCCTCAGCAGGTTGTGGATCTCAAGGTTCATCCAGGTCTTCTGGTTGACTAAGAGCTGAGCTGAATTTCAGGTTTTATCACTCACTTTGATGGAATGAGGCAACAAGGAGCCCCAGTCAATGGGTTTCCAGGGAAAACACTCCAAAGTTGGAGTTGGATCTCATACAAAAAAAGACTATGGATTGTTAACGGTGGTGGTGGGAGGGGGTTGGGGTCAGTCATCTCACTCCAGGACATAACTGCAGGAGTTCCTTGGGCTTGTGTCATATATTCATAATAGGGTCAGAAACAGATATGTTAGCTGATTATTATATAGCATGGGCGTTACGGCAACATGATTACAGTTTAGGACATTGGAGTTTGGAGTTCAGTCCTCTGTAAGGGGTCTTTGTACAACCTCCCCGTAGAAGGTGTGGGTTTTTGCCAAGTGCTCTGGTTTCCTCCAGCACATACAGTCCTAAGACATACCTGGTTGGTTATCTGGTTATTGTAAGTTGTCCTGTGATTAGGTTAGGGTTCAAATGGGGTTGCCTGACAACGCAGCTCGAAGGGCCGGAAAAGCATATTCTGCGCTGTAGCTCTAAATGCAGTAAATAAGTAAAATGTATAAATAAATTCCATTTCTAATTCCCTGGCAAATGAGGTTGCCACACCTGCTTGCATCAAGATCGCAATGACATTCATATGAATTACTAAGTTGAAAATAATATTTGCCCAATGTAAGTATCAATGAATGACCATCTCCAACCAGAAGGAGCTGAATTGCAAACTCATGATAATTATAGCCATTAGCAATGCTGAATTTCCCATCATCAATATCCTGTGAGCCAACATCATCCTGAAGCTCAACTAGACAAGCCAGATAAATCCCAAAGTAGGCCAGAAACTGGCTATTGTTTCTCCTGACTCCTCAAAGCCTTTCTACTATTTATAAAGCATAAGTCACGAGTACAATCACAAGAGGTTCTGCAGATGCTGAAAATCCAGAGTAACACACACAAATCCTGGAGGAACTCAGCAGGTCAGGCAGCACTGATGGAGAGGAATAAAGAGCCACTGTTTTGAGCTGAGGCCTTTCATCAGGTCTGGAAAGGAAGGGAGAAGACACCAGAATAAGAAGGTAAGGGGAGGGGAATAAGTACAAGCTAAAAGGTTAAAGGTGAAATCAGGTGAAGGGAAAGGTAGGTGGTGGGAAGGAGAGGTAAAGTTCAAAGTACATTTATTATCAAACTGTATATTCAGTATACAACCCTGAGACTGGTCTCCCTGTAGACAGCCATGGAACCCATTCAAAGAAAACATCAAACATTCAATACACAAAAAAGAGTAAATTACGCAAATGGCAAAAAAACGAGTGACTAACAGAATATTAAGCATCAGATTGCAGAGTACTTGGAACAGTTTGGGAATGTTCAGTTTAAATCAGTTCAATTCAATTTAGTGCTGTGTCATTTGAGCCAGTCTGCTCAATCAAAATCGCGTGAAGTAGCAATAAACCAGAAACACATATAACATGAACTGCAGAGCTTTCTAAACTTGTGTCCAATCCAAAAACAGCACCAATCAAACCTTGCCCAAGACCCAAGACTCTTGCACCTTCCTCCAGTAACAGTGAGCAACAGTGAGACTGCTCAAACACAGGCAGACAGTGCTGAACACCCACTCACCTTCTGCTCTCATCCTCATTGATTTCAATCTTACTCAATGCTTTGATTGGTGAATTGGTAGAGAATGGAGCCGATCATAGATTTGTGCTCCACCATTAGGCCGCACACTCCATTCTCAACCTTGCTGAATTCCCTCAGAGACAGCAAAAGCACTAGATCGTTCAGTAAGCCCAAAAATAACATTATTTAAATGTAAATTACAGGCTCCAATCATACACAGATTAGTAGTAGAAGTATATTTAAAAGAAGGAGAAGAAGTAGTAGTTTTGTGAACTGTCTGCAGGACATTGCCATTAGTTGGTTTGGTCACTGGTGCCGTCTTGCCTTGAAGTGAGAAGCTTGGTGGTGATAAATAGAAAAGGTAAAGGGCTGAAGATGAAAGAATCTGATAGAAGAGGAGATCCAGCACAGAACACCAGCCTCACACACATACTTCCTGTCTGTATTCCTATCAATACCATATTCATAAAAAGAAATTAGTTTTGAATTATTGTGATTCTTACCTACTTTTCAATGACCGTATAAGCCTTTTCTGTTGGTTGCATTTCACTTCTCTTGATTGAGATGACCGAACAATTTTCCTGTTGAATTTTTGTTTTGCCTTATCTTGTAAACTGTGTACTAGTTGTGAAAATACCGGTTGCAGCTAACAAAGAATCTCCAGAACTGTGGACAGCCAGTGAAAATTGTAGACAAATGGACCATTTCCTTTATTCCGTTCTGCTTTCTTGCCATTTTGTCATATTCCTGTGCTTAAAGTATCTTTCATAAAGCATGGTTGTTTTCGCCAGTATATATAGTATACAGTATACAGTATACTGTATATACTGGATACTACTCACTCTTGAATAAATGACTATCAGATTCTTACATCACTACAAGACCGATTACAATCTCTGCTATACTTGATTGAAGGTTCTTCCATCTTGTCTCACCCCTCCGCTTGCCCCAAAAGCAGAATATCCCATGAAGCCTGAGAATTTAAAGCTACTAGCAAACTGGAGAGCTGGCTTTTTTGGAACATCAGCCTATAATTTTAACAATGAACAACTCAAGATTATATCTCTAGTCTATTTAACAAGGTAAAACTTGATCATTTGTGTTTAGCAAATCCAAAAATAAAAGTGACCAAGAATGCTGCATTGACCCAAAAAAATGATTGGTTCATTATGTGTTTTGGATAGGGAAAGCTATTGATCTTACCAGGTCTGGCCTGTATGTGTCACTCCTTACAGTACTTCAGCAATATGGTTTGTCTCTGATGTGGTATGCAAAGTTACACGAAAGTTTTATCAGGGGATCTGGCAATGAGCATAAATCGCATTGCCAATCTGCAACCTGAGAAATACATTCCTTTGAAACTTCCGTGTATTTCCTTCACTTTCCTTTGCCTGATGGTAACTGAGTAGAATCCGTAAACCTTGGTGGCCTGTGTATTCCAAGCTCTGATAGTCCCAGCACACACTCACCTTCTGTCTTTGTGCTGGTTGTTCCTTTTATTCATGGAAAACCATTAAACAATACAAAGCAGCAGCATTAATGTTTCTGAACACAGTAACTCCAATGCTACCTTTGGGATTGTGGTAAACTATGTCTACCTGTCTGGACACGCCCCTCTGCTGACTGCTCCTGTGGCTCCTCCCACAGACCCCTGTATAAAGGCGATTGGAGGCACTGCTCCCCACTCAGTCTCCGAGATGCTGTGCTCCGTTTTGCTGCTAATAAAAGCCTATCATTCGCCTTCCGTCTCCGAGAGTTATTGATGGTGCATCAGGGATATTAATAGCTTACTAGCATCCTTGTCCTCGAGTTAGAAGGTGTAGTCTCATGTCCCAGCCAGAGTAACACAAAAATCTAAGCCTTGAAGTGGAAGTTCATTCTTTATTAGTGCACTAAGTGACAATGTATACATTTTTTGATCAAGTAACCTGTAAAAACCCAATGAAATCATTATCTTCCTTAAATATTCATCCAAATCTTATCCTCAAGGTTCCTCGTAGCACTTGCCTCCAGTGATCACAGCTAAGAGAAAATCTGCAGATGTTGTAAGTCCAAGCAACACACACAAAATGCTGGAGGAATTCAGCAAGCCAGGCAGCATCTATGGAAAAGAATACATTTGACGTTTTGGGCCAAGACCCATCATCAGTACTGGAGAAAAAAGATGAGGAGTCACAGTTAGAATGTGGGGAGAGGGGGAGGAAGAAACACAAGGTGATAGGTTAAACCCAGGTGGGGTAGGGGTGAAGTCAAGAGCTGGGAGTTCATTGGTGAAAGAGATACAGGGATGAAAAAGGGGGGATCTGACAGGAGAGCACAGAAGGCTATGGAAGAAAGAAAAGTGGGAGGAGCACCAGAGGGAGGTGATGGGCAGGTAAGGAGATAAGGTGAGAAAGGGAAATGGGGATAGGGAATGGTGAAGGAGAAGGGGATGGCCATTATTGGAAGTTCAAGAAACCAATGTTCATGCCATCTGGTTGGAGGCTACCCAGATGGAATGTAAAGTGTTGTTCCTCCAGCCTAAGTGTGGCCTTATTCCAACAATGGTGGAGGCCATGGATGGACATATCAAAATGGGAATGGGAAGGGCAATTAAAATGGATGGCCACTGAGAGATCCCGCTTTTTCTGGTATTCAGTGAAGCGGTTTCCCAATCTACGTTGGGTCTCACCGATATACAGGATGCCACATTGGGAGCACCAGATAGAGTAGATGATCCCAAGAGACTCACAGGTGAAGTGTCGCCTCACCTGGAAGGACTGTTTGGGGCCCTGAATGGTAGAGAGGGTGGAGGTTCAGCATTTGTTCCACTTGCAAGGATAATTGCCAGGAGGGAGATCAGTGGGGAGGGATGAATGGACAAGGGAGTCACATAGATAATGAGCCATATGGAAAGCAGAGAGTGGGAGAGAGGGAAAGATGTGCCTGGTGGTGGGATCCCATTGGAGATGGCGGAAGTTGCTTGTTGGCTGTTGAGAAGTGGAGAATGGAGCTCTCTTGCATGGCTGGACCCTTCTGATGCGATACCATGTCCTGATCCACCCCCATGCCATAAATGTGTCCAATTCACTGCAAGGTATGGACCCACGAAGAGACAGTTATTAGCCATATCCTGCAGTAAGGTGCATTATATAGAGGCACCTATTGTCTTAGCAGAAACTGTGAACAAAACGTTGGTGTCTCTCATTGGTCCCCTTCTCACTATGGATTGTTCCTTGTTTAACAAGTGATTCATTAATGCAGGCTGTAGGCTGTAATATCCAATTTCTGTCACTTCCACAGAAATAGCCACTGCAGGCTTGATGATATAATTTGATGCATGCTTAATGCTGAACAAACTTCAAGTGAATTTTTCCCAGAAGTGCCTAAGCCAATTTCCTGACTGTAGCGAATTGACTTGGAATTGATCTTCAGTGCCCCTAATGTATACAAGATGGTTTTCATATTGAAACCTGCGTTTAAAGCATTCATTAACGGATCCAATTTCCAGGCACTTTCTGGCCCTCCAAAACAGAACGAAGGGAGTGCCTTATTCTTAGCCAGTCCTGAGTGATTGAGGATGACTTGCTTCCCCTCTGGTTTTGTGGATGTTACTGGATGAGATGAATGTAGAAACCGCAGATGAGGCAGAAAATGTTTGAAGGGGTAAGTAGGTACATAGTTAGTTGAGAGTTAATGGTGCAAACCTATTATCTGTAGCACTATGACTGAACACCTCTGTCAGAATCCTGCCTAAACCTAATGATACTTCAGCACTGCAGATCACTGACTAGACTCAAGGTTATCAATATCATCCTGAACACTTCTCCCCCTCTTGGAATTGTCAATGGCCAGAAATTCTCAGAAATCACTGGGGATGTTGTAATTCTTCAAGGACGCTTTGAACACTTCCTTGAAACACTATTCAGGTGAGACTTCATATTCTATGAGGTACAAAGTTAATTCAGGTCTTTCTCTCTTTTCTGCTGTCTGTTACAATTCCTTTAACAAACTAAGTCAGCTCTGAGTCATCTAGAAGCTACCTTGTTTACTTCTGGCTGATACCCTGAATCCTGCCTGGTGTGACCAGCCAAAGATTTATCCTTGGCGTCTTTGAATCTACCTGAGCTGTTAGACAACTTATTACAGGTCACTCTGGGAATTCAGAAACATCAGTATCCAGGTTTTTAATGTGTATCTGGCTACTTAAAGCTGTAATTGTGATACAAAAGAGGCAGGAGATGAAACAGATTTTGCAATCTACATGTGCCAGTAGAGATTTGTTTCCAAGGCTCCTGTTCATCAAGTGTTTAAAGGGTGTGTAATAGTCAATGCAAATTTGTAATAGGTATGTAGAAAATGTTAAAACTGAGACTCGGTCAAACTGGATCAGTTCAGCTACTTTTCGCATAACACAAATGATTTACATTGCACTCTATAAATGGCCTTACTGAGTTGTGGCTTGGTGTAGCTCAGTCCTCCAGGAATGCAAAACATAAACACCCATCTTGCTCTTCAGTACTTATGCTTGAAATTATCTGCTGCCTGTCACATGAGATACATTATTCCAAAGGCAGATTGAGAACTACATATAGGTTAGTCTATGCTGCCAGTTCATATCACTAATGAAAAGCATGTTAGGTCAATATACTATGTGGGATTGCTGTCAATTATTTGAAGCACCAATTTGTTTCCTGCCCTGCGTCAATCCCGTATCAAGCATGAATCATTTGAGTTCTCAACCTTGATTTCCATTCACTCTATGTCCCTCCCAATTTCAGTAATCTCCTCAAACACTGTAACCTTCTGAGATATCTATGCTCATTCTATTCTTCATTCTTGAGCATCCCACTTCCAAAGGTGGTGCAGCTATAAAGGTTCTAAGCTCCAGAGTTTCATCTCTGAGTTTCTCCATCTCGCTTAAACTCTCCATTCTGCTTAAAGATGACCTTCGAAGCCTACCTGATTGATCAAGAATTTGGCCACGTCCTACATTCTGCTTGTGCCTTAGCATTAATTTCTTATCTGATTCTACTTCTGTAAAGCCCCAGGAACATTTTTGCAACATCAAAGACCTCTGTAAGTAAATGTTGTTCTAGAATCAATAGCACTCAAATAATGTAAAAGCCCTTCCAAACTAGGTTACATTTCCAGTGTTGAGAGTTGCATTACTTAGATTAACCTTCCTGTGGATACTGCAGCACTCTAAATATAGAATCTGAAGCTGACTTATTCAAAAATCTATTCAATTAGTCCCACTCTCCTGCTTTTCCCTGGAGTCCCGCATTTTATTTTACTTTTCAAGTATATATCAAATTCTCTTATGAAATCAATGAATAATTTGTTTTCACCATCCTTTCAGGCAGTGTATTATGCAAAACATTATGCAAAAATAAAATTTCTTCCCATCACTTCTTTGGCTCCTCTGCCAATTATCCTGACTATGTCATGGTTATTGACACATCTGCCAGTAGAAACAAGTTCTCCTTATTGATCTGTCAAATCTAGTAATGGTGAGCACAAAAGGGATCACTCCCTGCTTTTTCACTTTATTCAATATTATCATTTTGTTATGAACATAGTGCTCATTATAGGTCTCAGTGAAACTAACAAGGAGGAGAGCAAATTCCCTGAAATTTACATCTCCGTTGCTGTTTCCAGCTGAACCTTTCATGAGTGATCCCCAGCATCTGTTGCTAAGATTTGTCTCGGTTCAGCCTGCTCAGAATATACAGTATTTTGCAAAAGTCTCAGGCATATTTCATGACACAAATTTCATGACCAATGTGAATGATGATAAACCTGATTCTGATAAGTCATTGTGGACTGAGAGTGGGAAGGGGGTAGGGAAAGGGGGAATCATGAATGGGAAATAGGGAAGGGAGAGGGAGGGTGTGGGAAGCACCAGAGTGCTATTATGTAATGATCAATAAACCAATTGCTTGGAATCAAACAGGACCTTCCCTGGTGACTCGGAGCTGAATGTGTCTACACCCATTCCGCCCGCTGTCCCTGGTACTTTTTCTCTTCCACCTGTTCCAAATTCTCCCATGGTGCTCCACCCCAACCATCCCCAAAAGCCTTTGTTCCCACTAGATTTACAAACTTACTCTCCACTCCTCATCGACAAAAAGAGTACCATATAAACATCTTGAGTACCATATATATGAATCTATATATATGAATCTAGTCAAGAAGATAAACCTTAAAAAAGGTTCAAAAAAACTAGGTAATGATAGAGATCTAGAAGATTATAAAGTTAGCAGGAAGGAGAAGTATAAAATTAGGAGAGGCAAAAGAGGCCATGAGAAGGCCTTGGCGGACAGGATTAGAGAAAACCCCAAGACATTCTACAAGTATGTGAAGAGCACGAGGATAAGATGGGAGAGAATAGGACTGATCAAGTGTGACAGTGGAAAATTGTGTATGGAACTGGAGGAGATAGCAGAGGTACTTAATGAATACTTTGCTTCAGTATTCACTACAGAAAAGGATCTTGGTGATTGTAGTGATGACTTACAGTGGACTGAAAAGCTTGAGCATGTAGATATTAAGAAAGAGGTTCTGCTGGAGCCTTTCGAAAGCATCAAATTGGATAAGTCACTGGGACTGGATGAGATATACTCCAGGCTACTGTGGGAGCTGAGGGAGGAGATTGCTGAGCCTCTGGCAATGATTTTTGCATCATCAGTAGGGACAGGAGAGGTTCTGAGGATTGGAGGGTTGTGGATGTTGATCCCTTATTCGAGAAAGGGAGTAGGGATAGTCCAGGAAATTATAGACCAGTGAGTCTTACTTCAGTAGTTGGTAAGTTGATGGAGAAGATCCTGAGAGGCAGGATTTATGACCATTTGGAGAGGCATAATATGATTAGGAATAGTCAGCATGGCTTTGTCAAAGGCAGGTCATGTCTTATGAGCCTGATTGAATTTTTTGAGGATGTGACTAAACACATTGATGAAGGTAGAGCAGTCGTCATCATCTGAACCCTTAGTACCTAGGCGGCACATGGGGCCTCAAGGTAGAGCAGTGGATGTAGTGTATATGGATTTCAGCAAGGCATTTGACAAGGTACCCAATGCAAGGCTTATTGAGAAAGTAAAGAGGCATGGGATCCAAGGGGACATTGCTTTGTGGATCCAAAACTGGCTTGCCTCACAAAGGCAGAGTGTAGTTGTAGATGGGTCATATTCTACATGGAGGTCGGTGATCAGCGGTGTGCCTCAGGGATCTGTTCTGGGACCTTTACTCTTCGTGATTACTATAAATGACCTGGATGAGGAAATGGAGGGATGTGTTAGTATATTTGCTAATGACACAAATGTTTGGGGAGTTGTGGATAGTGTGGAGGGCTGTCAGAGGTTACAGCGGGACATCAATAGGATGCAAAACTGGGCTGAAAAGTAGCAGATGGAGTTCAATCCATATAAATGTGTGGTGTTTCATTTTGGTAGGTCAAATATGATGGCAGAGTATAGTATTAATAGTAAGACTCTTGGCAGTGTGGAGGATCAGAGGGATCTTGGGGTCCGAGTCCATAGGACACTCAAAGCTGCTGCGCAGGTTGACTCTGTAGTTAAGAAGGCATACGGTGCATTGGCCTTCATCAATTGTTGGTTTGAGTTCAGGAGGCGAGAGGTAATATTGCAGCTATACAGGACTCTGGTCAGATCCCACTTGGAGTACTGTGCTCAGTTCTGGTCACCTCACTACAGGAAGGATGTGGAAACCTTGCAGAGGAGATTTACAAGGATGTTGCCTGGGATTGGGGAGCATGCCTTAGGAGAATAGGTTGAGTGAACTCTGCCTTTTTTCCTTGGAGCAATGGAGGATGAGATGTGACCTGTAGAGGTGTATAAGATGATGAGAGGCATTGATCATGTGGATAGTTGGAGGTTTTTTCCCAGGGCCTGAAATGGCTAGCACGAGAGGGCACAGTTTTAAGGTGCTTGGAAGTAGGTACAGAGGAAATGTCAGGGGTAAGTTTTTTACGCAGAGAGTGGTGAGTGCGTGGAATGGGCTGCTGGCTACAGTAGGGGAAGCAGATATGATAGGGTCTTTTAAGTGTTACGACTGTGCCCCAACTCTGAGGGGTCGAGGGGTACAAAGTAGCCCCCTCCTTTTTGAGAATCGCAAGATCGCTATTAATGTGGGTCTGAGACCCAGGAAATGAGAGAGAGACAGGCAGAATCCACAAGGGGTTTGGAATGTCCTGGCCCCTCAGCGATACAAAGCCACGGAAAACGGCCATTGTCCCTTGGAGACGGAATTGTGTATTGAGTACTGTACTATTTATTTGAAGCCCTCAGAGAATGACCAAAGTGGGCTGGTTGAGGGATGGCATCATTCCAACCTGATTGACATCTGAGACCCCGTGAGTAAGGATAAAAGAAGGTCTGGGGAACAACCCCTTCAGACGCACCAGGAGAAACGCTAGAAATCCCGTGACAGCGTTTAATAGCGACAGCCGGTGGAGAGCCCATGTGTGTCTTTTCCTGTTGCCTGGGATTGAGGCCTTACCACAGAAGATGGCTTTGCTAAAGAAGAGATCACCACCGACGACATTTCAAAGGATCAACATCATAAAAAGGAAAAACGGGCAAGTTCTAAAAATCCATCTCTCTCTCCAACCAAAAGCTGCAGCCTGAATGAACTAAAGTGACTTTTATATTTCCATCAGACAATACATTATCCCCTAGACAACGATAGAGCTATTTCTTATTGATTATTATTATACCCGCGCTTTTAGATTTAGTATTGACGACTTATATTATCTGTATGTTTGCATTGATATTATTTTTGTGTATTTTTATCAATAAGTACTGTTAAAAATAGTACCATCAGACTTCAACGGACCTCTCTATCTTTGCTGGTAAGTGACCCAGTTACGGGTTACGTAATGTAAGAGACTCCTGGACAGGTACATGGAGCCGAGAAAAACAGAGGGCTATGGGTAACCCTAGGTAATTTCTAAGGTAAGGACATGTTCGGCACAGCTTTGTGGGCTGAAGGTCTTGTATTGTGCTGTAGGTTTCCTATGTTTCTAAGAACAATGCAATTAAAATATACACTCATTCTGATTCCCAGAATCAAAAATTCATCAAAACAGCCCATTAATTAACAGCCAGGGGACCAATTTTGAGGCATTTATCACAAGTGTTTATTGTAGGAGGTTTCTTGGCTGAAGCATAAGCAAAAAAGCATAATTGATTTCCTGTGGTGTACTGAAAAGTGCTTAATGACAAGGGGTAGGCTGCCCTAGATGCTTTAGTTAGTTTTCAATGAACTGGAAATTCCAACTGGACCCCTGCTCTCGTCTGTTCATGAAACAGCTGGGGATTAGAAAAGGGCCAAAGGTCTTGGAATTAAAAATTACTGAACAAACTAACTGTAATAACTTCAAAGAAATTGCACACCAAATGTGGCAAGTTCCAAAATAACTACACAAAGGAAAATCAATCATGGAGCTTGAAATGCTAAAATAATGTGGATTAGACATCAAGAAAAAAATTATCTTGTATTGAATCCTGAAATGCACATGAATGCCCAAATAGATCAATTGTTGATTTAAATAATCTGCTTCAACACATCTGTAATACATGCAGGTCTTAATCAATACTTCACTCCTTTTAAACATGGTAATATTGGTCTTTGTGAAATAAAGACTGGAAATATTTAGTTTCCATTGAATGAGAGTTTTAATTATGGAGTTAGCATACAATGTCACTCAAGCAGATGACATCACATAAGTCGTAGTGATTGTTGTTTGATTTGAAGAATGTGGAGATGATAAGATTGTGCAACAAAGTAAATAGAAAAGTCAACCCTCAAACTTTCTGATATTAATTGGAAAGTCCCAAATACCTGTCAGTTGCCCTTTATTATGTCCTTGTTGAGGAAACATGAGTAAAACAAAGACAGATATGTAATAATTTTCACAACTTCCAATTTATTCAAAAACACCACTGCTTATCTTACTTTCAGTGGCTACTATCCTCTACTAACAGCACTTGAGATAAATAATTTAATTAGATAATTTGACCTAGTGGACAGCTGAGAAATGAATGTTGCCCAGGATGAGAAATCTTCCTTTTTTAACATAATTTAGGATTTTATTTTAAATTTAATCCTGGATTTTTTTTTACTAATGATCTTTCTAATAGAGAACATTCCATCGTAATAATTCAAAGTGTTATTTTAAATATTTAATAGCACCATTTGACAGTTTCATACCTGAAAAGACAAGTGTTCTATCTGCAACCACAGCATAAAACTGCTGCTTCATTCTCCAAAGTAGTGCAGGCCTTTTACTTTCAATCATTCAAGAATTTTCCTGTAGTTTTAATTTTTAGAAATTAAACTAAGCAGTGTGGGATTTTTTTAAAACTCATTTAAGGTTATTTGACCTTCATTTTTCCCAGATATTGTTAACATATTCCCAGCTTTAATCAATTCTAGGGCATAATCATGTGATATGACAGCATCTTTACTCACTTATTAAATCATATTAATAATCTGTGCTTCTGCGATGACCACAGTATGGGGTTTAACAACATACAAAGGGAACTGCAGCTAAGGACTAAAATTCTTTGAGTGAAAGACACGAAGACCTCTGGACAGAGAATGCCAGAAAGGTCAGATTATTACATGCGCTGTCAAAGCTCATTGGAAACAGTCCACTGAATCTGTAGGACTGCAGCCTCATTTATTTTAACCTTAGCAGAGTGAACGAATTAAACCTCAGAATAAATTATGGTTCCCTGATAAAATCACGATTTCTTAACTTGTTTATTGCCATGACAAGCATTAATAGTTTCATTATTTTAAATTGTTCTCATTATTTTAAACTCTTTAAAACAAGTCCCTGAATTTTGTTTTCATTATAGTGAAGGATATTAATGTCATTCCGTCTCATCACAAGAACAGAAGCAGATGATCTTTTGTATCATAATTACATCTTCTCTGAATTTCTAAGGAAATTCCTGATATGATTTGAAGTGTTCCAGAAATTAAGTAGGCAAGAGACTATAGCTGGTTTGAACAACTTCTGTGTCTGAATGCTTATATTTTGATAGTTGTTCTTTCCAAATGATACAGCATGTTTATAATAGGTGGAAAGAGAAACTCTGGGAACACTCGCAGTTCAGGCAGCATCTGTAGAAAAAGAAATAGAGGAGTTATCACTTCAATTACAGTCAGTGCTGATGAGGGATCTTTGACCTGATGTGCTGTATGTTTCCAGCTTTTCTGATGTTATTTTAACTTACTAGCATCTGTAGGTTTTTCAGTTTTTGGATGCAGTCTGTTTACTCTTGGTTAAGGTATAACAGGTTGTCCCTCGATTAGCAACCAGGCATCATGTTTAAATGTGAACATGGCAGACTGTGAAACTGAATTCAATTATTCTGAGAATCTGTGGCAGAATGGTTTGCAGAAAGTTCAAGGTGGCTAAAGTTTGAATATAAGAAATAGTTAAGAGACAAAACAGCATAAAGAGCATAAAAAACCAGAAGACATGAACTGCAAATGATCTGTGAGACACTGCCCTGAAAGCTTGAAGGAGGTCTGAGGCAGGAATGAAGGAAGCAGGAAACCTAGAATCAAATTCAGTGGTCCAAGACAGGAGATCATCAGACTGAACCTGGACATGTAGAATCACGGAGTCAAGGAAGCATAGCCTTTTGACCATGCAAGTTATCAAATACCTACCCTCATTTACCAACCCTTCATCTGTACTGTCCATGCCTTGATGACTCATGTGCTCATTTAAGTTCTGCTTAAATGTTGTGAGAGCAACCTTTTAAATAAGCAGTGCATTCCAGACTTCCGAGTGACACACACAAAATGCTGGAGGAGCTCAGCAGATCAGGCTGCATCTATGGAGGGGAAGAAGAAGTCAACATGTAGGGCCAATCCCTCTGCCCTCTCTAAACCTCATATTCCTTACCCAAAACCTAAGTCCTTTAGCTTTCAGAAGTTTTACTATGGGGAAAAGTTTCCTATTATCCATTCTATCTACGCCACTCATTATTCTGTACACTCCTATTAGATACTCCATCAGTCTCCTTGACACCGAGGAAAATAAACCCAGTGTCTTCTCATAAATGAAACACTCGATCCAGCCGTCATCCTAGTTAGTCACCTCTGTACCCTCTGCAGTGCAATCACATCCTGCCCAAAGCATGGCAACCGGTACCCCAGCTATAACCAAACCAATCTTTTATAAAGTGGGATGACAATGTCCCTATTCTTATATTTTCAGTTCTGAAAAATGAAGATGTGTATCCTGTATACTTTCATTAACCTCTTATCTAGCTGTCTGCCACCTTCAGGTATCCCTGAAATTGTATACAAAGGTGTCTCTACCGTTTATTCATCGTGTATGTACTTTATTATCTGCCAGGCTGAAGCAGGTGTGGGGAAAGAGAGAGAAAAGGTTTGAGAGGATGGCTTTGAAACCCACACTGGGAAATTTCTTCCTTCTAGCCTGAGCAAGTGGCTCATCTGAACTTCACTCACTCCATGATATTTTAATACCAGTAAGAAAAAGTGCTGGAAGCCATATGAACTTTCAACCTGCAATACAGTTAGACCCACGTGTTAGCAGAAGGAATGTTGGCAGTGGACTACAGAGAGAACTGATGTTTCCTTTCTTGCTGAACACAGACTTTCTTCGTAAGGGGTTGTGGATCAGAGAATGTAACTTCTTAAATATCTGTGTTATCTGCCTCGCTAAACTTGCAGGCATCTTTCGACTGCGAGAATACGGTAGGTTTTATTTAATTGGGAAATCGGTTAATTGGGCCAGTCGCTTATTTGGGACAACTCTTAAAGAACAAAAAAATAATTGAGAAAATAGCTGAGATTATCCTCATTTATTTAGGACTCTATGCTGCCTAATTGGGACAAGAGACTTGCTGAGCTGTTTCTAACTAACATCAGTCGCATGCGCTTGTGTGAATGTTAGACATTACACCATGCTAAGAGCAAACAGTTTTTAAATAGCTTCATTTGCATGTCGTCAAAAAGCAGTGATATTTGTCACTGAAAGTTGGTGAGAAATAATCAGTAAGACAATTCAGGACTGTTTTGCTCACTGTCGTTTCTGTCCTGGTCTGGATCGGTTCCCCTTTAAATTTAGTTAGGTTGTGTTATGATCCGGACCATTGACTCTTTGTTCCCTTCTAATTCCGTTTCACGTGTCCCTTGAGCGTGGCAATTAAGGTGATCTACTCTCGACTTGAACCGGCAGCTTATAAGCCCCTGCTTTAGCCGTTCGGGGCGAGAATGTTAAGAAGCCTTAGCAAGTCGCCGTCGCTACCACAAGCCAGAGTGATCCAGCCCTCATCGGAGACCAGCAATTCACCTTCCTTCGCAGAGTGGGTCCGGGCAAGGTCAACCTGCCAGGGGTGAATTGAAGGTGGAGTCCTGACTCGACGTTCATGCCCATTGTCCGTGTCTACCCCTCGAAGAGTCCCGGCTCGGTGCCTGAGTTGAAGGCAGAGTTCCGGCTAGATGTTCATGCCCTGTGTCTGCATCTGTCCCCTTGAAGAAGAGTTCTGGCTAGATGGCTGATCTGAAGGAGGAGTCCTGGCTCAAGGTTCCTTGTCCTGTGTTTTGGTGTCCAGGTTTCTGGCTGCAGCGATCCATGGTGTCCATGTTTCTGGCTGTGGTGAATCAAGGTCCTAGTCTCCTAGTCCAGGGTCCGCGACGATCCAGGTTCCCTGTTCCCGGCTGTGGCGATCCATGGATCCCAGTCTCCAAGTCCAAGGGCCATGGCGGTCCCAGTTCCCACTGTCCAAGTCCCAGGTCCACGGCTGTCCATGTTCCCACTGTCCAAGTCCCAGGTCCACGGCTGTCCATGTTCCCACTGTCCAAGTCCAAGGTCCACGGCTGTCCATGTTCCCACTGTCCGAGTCCAAGGTTCACGGCTGTCCATGTTCCCACTGTCCAAGTCCAAGGGCTGCGGCTGTCCATGTTCCCACTGTCCAAGTCCAAGGTTCACGGCTGTCCATGTTCCCACTGTCCATGTCATGGCCGCGGCTGTCCATGTTCCCACTGTCCAAGTCCAAGGGCTGTGGCTGTCCATGTTCCCACTGTCCAAGTCCCAGGTCCACGGCTGTCCATGTTCCCACTGTCCAAGTCCAAGGTTCATGGCTGTCCATGTTCCCACTGTCCAAGTCCAAGGTTCACGGCTGTCCATGTTCCCCTGGTCCAAGTCCAAGGTTCACGGCTGTCCATGTTCCCACTGTCCAAGTCCAAGGTTCATGGCTGTCCATGTTCCCCTGGTCCAAGTCCAAGGTTCACGGCTGTCCATGTTCCCACTGTCCAAGTCCAAGGTTCACGGCTGTCCATGTTCCCCTGGTCCAAGTCCAAGGTTCACGGCTGTCCATGTTCCCCTGGTCCAAGTCCAAGGTTCACGGCTGTCCATGTTCCCACTGTCCAAGTCCAAGGTTCACGGCTGTCCATGTTCCCACTGTCCAAGTCCAAGGTTCACGGCTGTCCATGTTCCCACTGTCCAAGTCCAAGGTTCACGGCTGTCCATGTTCCCAAGTCCAAGGTTCACGGCTGTCCATGTTCCCACTGTCCAAGTCCAAGGTTCATGGCTGTCCATGTTCCCCTGGTCCAAGTCCAAGGTTCACGGCTGTCCATGTTCCCACTGTCCAAGTCCCAGGTTCACGGCTGTCCATGTTCCCCCTGTCCAAGTCCAAGGTTCACGGCTGTCCATGTTCCCACTGTCCAAGTCCAAGGTCCGCGGCTGTCCATGTTCCCACTGTCCATGTCATGGCCGCAGCGATCCCAGTTCCCTGTTTTCCAGTCCCAGGTCCGCAGCAATCCAAGTCCCTAGTCCCCTAGTCCGAGGTTCGTGTTCCTCTTTGTCCTCCTTGATTTCCCAATTTTGTGTAGCGAGTAATAAACGCTATTTTATTGAACCTAAGAAAGACGTGTTTGTGTCCTGCGTGTGGGTCCTCTCCCAGCACCCTTGTCCCCAACTCGTGACAGTTTCAAGCATTCAGGCTTGGAAATACCAGAAATGGCTGGGAGAGAAAAAGAAATGATTTCTTTACTTAAGATTTCACTTCCCTAGCACCCTAAAGGTTAACTTGCAGGTAGAGATGGTGCTGAGGAAGGCAAATGCAATGTTAGCATTCATTTCAAGAGACTAGAATATAAGAACAGGGATGTGATTTATAATAGACAATAGACAATAGGTGCAGAAGTAGACCATTCGGCCCCTCGAGTCTGCACCGCCATTCTGAGATCATGGCTAATCATTCACTATCAATACCCAGTCCCTGCCTTGTCCCCATATCCCTTGATTCCCCTATCCATCAGATATCTATCTAGCTCCTTCTTGAAAGCATCCAGAGAATTGGCCTTCACCGTCTTCCGAGACAGTGCATTCCACACCTCCACAACTCTCTGGGAGAAGAAGCTCTTCCTCAACTCTGTTTTAAATAACTGACCTCTTATTCTCAATCCGTGCCCTCTGGTACTGGACTCTCCCAACATCTGGAACATATTTCCTGCCTCAGTCCTATCAAATCCTTTAACTACCTTAAGCGTTTCAATCAGATCCCCTCTCAATCTCCTAAATTCTAGTGTGTACAAGCCCAATCTCTCCAATCTCTCTGTGTAAGACAGCCCTGCCATCCCAGGAATCAACCTAGTGAATCTACGCTGCACTTCCTCAATTGCCAGAATGTCCTTCCTTAAACCTGGAGACCAAAACTGTACACAATATTCCAGGTGTGGTCTCACCAGGGCCCTGTACAAATGCAAAAGGACATCCTTGCTCTTGTACTCAATTCCCCTTGTAATAAAGGCCAACATTCCATTTGCCCTCTTCACTGCCTGTTGCACTTGCTCATTCACCTTCATTGACTGATGAACTAGGACTCCTAGGTCTGACACTGGTGAGGCCTCACCTTGAGTATAGTAAGCAGTTTTGGTCTCCTTATCTAAGAAAGGTTGTGCTGGCATTGGAAAGGGTCCAGAGGAGGTTCACAAGGATGATTCCAGGAATGAAGGGGTTATCATACAAGGAACGTTTGATGGTTCTGGGTTTGTACTCACGGGAATTCAGAAGGATGAGGGGAGATCTCATTGAAATTTTTCTAACGTTGAAAGACCTAAACAGAGGAGATGTGGAAAGGATGTTTCCCATGGTGGAGGAGTCTAGAACAAGAGGGCACAACCTCAGGATAGAGGGATGTCCACTTAAAACAGAGATGCGGAGGAACTTCTTCAGCCAGAAAATTTGTGGAATTTGTTACCACATGCAGTTGTGGAGGCCAGATCATTGGGTGAGATTGATAGGTTCTGGATTAGCCACAATATCAAAGGTTACGGGGAGAAGGTCTGGGAGTGGTGCTAAGGAAGGGAGAAAAGGATCAGCCGTGACTGAGTGGCAGAGTAGACTCCATGGGCCATATGGCCTAATTCTGCTCCTATGTCTTATATGAACATAGAGACTTAAAATCATACAACAGCGAACCAGGCCCTTTGGACAACCTTGCCTATACTAATCATCTAGTACCCATTTACTGAAATTTGATATGCATTACTATGACTATTGACTGCAGCCCATCATCATAGTCAGCTGTGGGAAGAGATCTGTGAATCCTGGGCAAGATGAAAATGCTGAACGATCATTTTTGGACTCTGATATCAAAGATCTGATTAATTCTGAGGTACTTACATTATTTAGAGCCACTTAGCATTTCCTTGCAACATGCGTCACATCTGTAAATCAAGCTTTTCATGATCTGTTGAGTTTACATGTTGAATGGAGGAATATTCCAAATAAACATGTAGAACAGCCTTTGTAAACAGGTTAATATTATTTTTTTCTCATGGTTGCCATTCTCTTACATCAGGGGATGGGGAAAAGGGTGAAGTGCTGCATACATTTGGTGTTTTTATACTTGTGCTTTGGTCTTAAATATAACCTACAGCTCCTTGTTACATTATGTCTCTTGCATGTTTTGGTATCATTGCAGCTAAATAACAGGATCATTGATCCAGGAACATGAACTGATGAAACAGATGTCCTAAGATCATGGCAGCTGTTACATTTGAATTCCATTTCTGGAAACTACTGTATAAAACATTCAAAAGTCATCAGTTGCTCCCCAGTGCAATCAACAACCGCCTGATGGTCTCCCTTCACCTTCCCCAACAACCTCCACCCAAATATTGAACGATTCCTGCCCCAGTGCCCTTTCATATCCAACCTTGCTCCATTGCAGATTTCTTCCTCCCTTTACCACAGCATCCAGTCTCTCTCCCTCTCCATTACCAGGTACATCCTGTAATGTCCTTGGCTGTTACAGGCATTCTCTGTCAATTTGGTCCTCTGCCCACTGGGTAAAAGATCAAAAATTGTTAGTATCGTTTGCTAACTTCCCCATTTCTCTTCCAAATACTCACTATAAATGTGATTGGCAAAGTCTGTCTTTGAAACTAACAACTTGATGGCAATTAGTATTAATTTATGTTGTTCAGAGTTGTGTCATGTGATTATATCCACTACAACTTGGCTACCCAAGACAATTTCAATTACAACATTATCAATAGTTAGTTCCTGTGAGGAGTTTAGTCCATTAAATTGGGTTAGGTTCAGTCACACCTTTTCAAAGTAAAATAATTGCTGGAGCACACTTCACTGTCTAGTTTTATAATAATTAATTAATCAAATGAAAATAATAGTGAAGGAAATAATGTGGATGAGGCAATAACTTTAAAATGAATATTTATTAAACAGCTGGAAGATTTTTGGTGTGCAGTCTGGGAATTGTGATTACAGGTCTGAAATCACTTTTAGTTCCAGCAATAATACATGCCAAGGATGTGGTCTAGTGTTCATTTCCCTCCTTTGTTTGCTTGGCATTTGAAAACACAAATGGTTAGGATGCTGTTATATGGACTTGATTTGTATTGACATCCACTTCAATACATAAATGTTCACAATGTAATCAAGAGAGGTTTTATTGAATTACAATCAACCAGTTATAATGAAAGACTGTAATGTAATCAACAGATATTTAAAGTAACATGTATAACTATTATTTAGAAATAACATCATAAGTAACATTGAGAAGTGAAACAAGTCCACAATGCACGGCATTCTCACATTTTTATCACAAAAATACTTACAATAAGATTTAATGGAATCATCATAACAGTCCCAATCACAAGGCCTCACATGTCTGGTATTATTGCTGGGAAACCAGTGCTAATTATTTCAGTGCAGAGCAGTGGAAAAACAACTTGTCGGTGGCGGTGCTATGAATGCTTCTTCTGCACAGAGCCATCCAGCAATTAAGATATTTTTTAAAGTTCCAAGTTCAAAGTAAATTTATCAGCAAAGTATATATACTGTATATCACCAGATACAGTCCTGAGATTCATTTCCTTGCAGGCATTCACAGTAAATAGAAGAAACTCAATAGAATCAATGGAAATAACTTGGAAGATGTGTAGCTTGGGTGGTTGATGGTTGGGTTGAGTTGTTCTTTGATCTTGGCAATTCACTTGAAAAAGTTTATCGCCATACAGGGAGACATTTTCAGTGCACTGTTAATTTGTGGTGTGTCCACCGAATGCTTGGCCTTTGTATACTTACCAATCAGCTGAATGGTCATCATTACAGAAACTCAATAATGTTGTAGGGAGGAGATTGGATGTCCACAACACACCAGCCAAGAAGAGACCAAATGGGTTGTCCTTCCATAGATCTGAAATATCTCAGAAATGAGAGCCTGATTGCTCCAAGAATGTAGGATTTCAGTCATACATAAGCCAACAGCAACATTGAGGAGAGTACATTGAACACCAAAAGAATGAACCAAGCTCGCGTGGCAGGAGGAAATCTGTGTAGTGGACTGACGGTGGCACTGGTGCCCCACTGCTCGACTCTGCGGGTGCACTTTTGCCTGGCATCCCTCGGTGGTGGAGCGGGTGGGCGCTGTGGAATGAAAGTGGTACTGTGGTCTACAAAATACAATGATAAGTATACAAAGGCTAAGTATTTGGAGGACACACCACAATTAACAACACACTGATGATGTCTCCTCCTACGGTGACATAATGCTTGCAAATGAATTACCAAGATTGGAGAACAACTCAACTCAACCAGAACCCAACAGAACAGACAAACAACCAATGTGCAAAAGACAACAAATTGAGCAATATCAAAAATGAAGAATATAATAATAATAACTTAATTAATAGATAGTTTTTCCAAACACAAAAGAAATCAATAAGCAAAAAACACCAGAAATATGCTGAATTAAAAGAGGAAATTGAAAGACTATAGAATATGAACAAGGTATACATTGTTCCAATAGTAATATCTACAATTGGTGTCATCCCAAAGACATTACACATAACATTAAACAATTAGGGCTACACAATAATATCTATGTAAATCCTCATAAAGCCTGGATACTAAACACTACTAGTAAAGTCCAGAAGTTCCTAGCGACTGAGAAATGAGATGTTTGGCTATGCCTGTACCTCAGGTTTTAACAACCTGAGCTGAGAAAGAATAAATAATAATAATAAATAAGCAATAAATATCAAGAACATGAGATGAAGAGTCCTTGAAGGTGAGTGCATAGATTGTGGTAACAGTTCAGTGAAGGGGGCAAGTGAAGATGTCTACGTTGGTTCAGGAGACTGATGGTTGAGAGGTAATAACTGTTCCTAAACCTGCCGTGAGAGTTCTGAGGCCCCTGTACCTTCTTCCTGAAGTCAGATGTGAGAATAGAGCATGGCCTGGATGATGGTGGGAGGGGGGGGGGGGTTCCTTGATGAAGGATCCTGTTTTCCTGCGACAGCACTCTGTTTAGACGTGCTCGATGATGGCAGGGGTTTACCCATGATGGACAGGGCCATATCCACTACTTTGTGTAGGTTTTTCCATTCAAGGGATTTTGTGCTTCCATATAGGCTATGATGCAACCAGTCAATATACTCTCCATCAAATATCTATAGAAGTTTGTCAAAGTTTTAGCTGACATGCCAAATTTTTGCAGACTTCTAAAAAGGAAGAGGCACTGCTGTGCTTTCTTCATAATGGGACTTAGGTGCTGGATCCAGTCCAGGTCCTCTGAAATGATAACACCGAGGAATTTAAAGTTGCTGACCCTCCGCACCTCTGATTCCCCATTGAGGTCTGGCACATAGACCCCCCAATATTGTCCTTCTGAAGTCATCTCAATAGTTTGCTGACAAGGTTGTTGTTGTGGTACCATTCAGCCAGATTTTCAATCTCCCTCCTATGTGTTGATTTGTCTTTACCTTTGATTTGGGCAATGACAGTGGTGTCATCAGCAAACTTAAATATGACATTGGAGCTCTGGATAGTCTCACAGTCATATGTTAAAAGCAAGTAGAGTAAGGGGCTTAATACTTATAAAGTGCTGATAGAGATTGTGGAGGAGATGTTATTGCTAATCCGAACTGACAGGGATCTGCAAGTGAGGTAGTTGAGGATCCAGTCGCACATGGGTGTATTGAGTCTTAGGTAGAAAAAAACTGAGGTGCAAAAGGACTTGGGAGTCTATTAGCAAAATTCCATAAAAGTTGATTTGCAGGTTGAGTGTGTGGTAAAGGAGGTAAGTGCAACGTTAGCATTCATTTCAAAAAGATTAGAAAATAAATGCAAGAATGTAATGTAATTATGAAGCACTGGTGAGGCCTCACCGGGAGTATTGTGAGAAGTTCTGGTCCCCTTAAAAAAAGTTTTTCAGAAAAACAAAGAGTAAAAGAGAGGCGGGAGTAAATATTGGAACACTGGAAAATGATGCTGGAGAGATAGCAACAGGGGTCAAGGAAATGGCAGAGATAATGAATAAATATTTTGCAATTTTCTTCACTGTGGAAGACTCTAGTAGTATGCTAGAAGTTGAGAGTATCAAGGGACAGAAGTGAGTGCAATTGCTATTATTAAGGAATGGTGCTTGGGAAACTGAAGGGTCTGAAGGTAGGTAATTCACCTGGACCATATGGACTACACTCCAGGTTTCAAAGGTGGTGGCTGAAGAGATTGTGGAGGCATTAGTGATGATATTTCAAGAATCAAAAGATCCTGGCTTGGTTCCAGAGGAGAAGAAAATTGCAAATGGTTCTCTACACTTCAAGAGGGAAGGGAGGCAAAAGGAAGAAAATTATAGGGCAGTTAGCCTGAACTCAGTGGTTGGGAACATGTTGGAGTCAACTGTTAAGGATGTGGATTCAGGATACTTGGAGGAACATGACAAAAAGGCCAAAGGCAGCATTGTTTCCTTAAGGGAAAACCCTGCCTGACAAATCTGTTGGAATTCTTTGAAGAAACAGCAAGCAGAATAGACAAAGGAGAATTGGTGGATGTTGTGTATTTGGATTTTCAAAAGGCCTTTGTCAAGGTGATACACAAAAGGCTGCTAAACGAGATAAGAGTCCAGAGTATCACAGGAAAGATACTAGCATGGTTAGAGCACTGGATGATTGGCAAGAGGCAAAGAATGGGAATAAACGTATCCTTTTCAGATTGGCTGCCAATGACTGTGTGGGGACTGCTTCATTTTATGTTGAATGTCAATGATTTGGATGCTGAACTTGATGGCCTTGTGGCCACATTTGCAGATAATACAGAGATAGGTGGAGGGACAGGTAGTGTGGAGGAAGGAGAGAGGCTGCAGAAAGACTTAGAGTGATTGGGAGAATGATGAAAGAGGTGGTAGATGGAATACTGTGTTGGTAAGTAGATGTTTATTCACTTTTGTAGAAGGAATAAAAGCATAGACTATTTTCTAAATGGGCAGAAAATTCAAAAATCTGAGGTGCAAAGGGATTTGGGAGTCCTCATGCAGGATTCCCTAAAGGTTAATTTGCAGGTTGAGTCAGTGGTGAAGAAGGCAAATGCAACATTCTAGAGGACTAGAAAATAAAAGCAAAGGAGGCAATTAAGGACCAAGGTAGCCCTTGAGATTGCAGGAAGAAAGTGTAAATTCCCCAAAGGCAGCACCAAAGCCAGAATTGAACACTCTAAGCTGTAGCTTAGAGGAAGCAGTACTAACTTCTACACCATTGTGCTGCCTTTCATCTCTGACAGTTTCAGAAGCCAAGTAGCACAGATTTGGACAAATACAAATACGGTTCTAGTTTTGTAGGCCTTGCAGCAGTGCAGAATATATGAAGATTTCCTGCAGAGGAAGTTTAGTTTGCAGGTCACATTTCACATTTCAGTGTTGCCTCAAAACAAGTTGGATAAAGTAACCAAAGCCAAGCCAATCATCATTTGTGCGTTCGCGTTCCAAACGCAAATGTGTCCATACATTACTCCAGCTTCAAAACACCATGAATGGAATTGTAATTAATGAAAATGTAATTTTCATATTAAGTTCCAAATATAAATACCTAGAATTCGTCTGTTGTTTCCAAAGACAAATTGGTTAAAAAGCTACTAGTAATTCAATAGATCATAATACTGTGCAGTACTGGGAGGCCCTTGTATACTCAAAGGCTTACTTCATCTGCCTAACTAGTGCAGAGTGCAAAAAGGAAATCAGGTATTTGAACTGGGATTGGGTATGTCGGGTGGTAGGATTGGGTAGGAGGAAAATATGGGGAGGTCAGGTGGTTTACCTGGGAGAGAGGCCTGAGATTCATGGTGAGGGTTGGTGATCTGCTCTGGTTAATGGATGGAAAGGCCAGAACATGGACAAGGTGCTGTGGATTGTAGGATTAGGATCGATAGCTGTGTAGGATCTTAAGGTAGACTAGGGGTGGAACCAAAAGTTGGGGTTGTTGAGATTGGTAGCTGGAGGTTGACCATATGCTTGAAGAAGTGAGCATGATTTGGGGCTGCTATTTCTCATTGACATTGCATGCTATCAGTGGTGTAGGTGGCGTTGCCACTGGTCACATTGCCTCTGACAGGCAATTGTGAGCAACAGAGCTCTGTTGTTAGCTTGGTGGCAGCAGTGGTTTGGTTTAGTCAGTGATGATGATCTTGCCTGAGGCTGGTGGTCTTTTGATGCGTCAGTGGTTGTGGTAGGGAGTGATTAGTAGCCAAGGGGAGGCCCGATTAGTCAGCAAGAACTGCAGGTTGTGCTGGAGATGTGTGACTAGAGTGACAGGAGAGTTGAGGATATAAGTTTTAGGGAGGGTGTGCACTGGAGGAGGATTAGATTAGGGCATAACTTAAAGGAGATCTAAGAAGCCCCTTGACCTCATATAATGCAGAAGGTGCAACTATCTGCAGATTGCACACATGACTGAAATCTTTAGCAGTGAGACCAGGAGTATGTTGTATATCATTGTTCATCACTCTGCATCTCCTTTAGCCCTTCAACCATTGTTATGTCTAGCACATAGAAGGTTCCAGTTAGAATCACAGATATTATACAACTGGCATGAAGTCCTCAATTTTGTATCTTGTTTGCTTTTCCATTGTATAGCTCACAAAAATATGGAACTGCATGAACCTAATTCTAGGCAGTGAAATCATGCTCTTGTAAGCTACATAAAAATGCATCCCCACTCAAGAATATTCAGTGGTGAGATGTTCCCATATCATTGTGACGTCTATAGTCCTACAGACTAAACCTACTCCGAAAATTAGTTCAGCCCTAGGAACACTTCAAGGTTTGATAAATGTGAATTAAGATCTGACACTGGAAGTTAACTTAGTCAAGAATGAAATTATTTCATATTGTAATTATTTGATGGAGATTAATAAAAGTAAGTTACTTATTTACATTTTACATGTTATTTAACATCTCCTCATTTTAATCCAGCCATTCTTTCCTCCTTATTTTTCTCTTTCTTTATCTGATTTGATGTTGGATACACGGAACTAACTTACACATCCTGATTCAGACACTGTGCTGTTGATTAACAAAACGTCACATTGATTGGTTTACATGGGTCACATGGGTGCTTGTCCTGTTCATTTGGTTCTCCACAGTATGAATCACTAAATTGCAGCAGATTTTAGTGCAAAAGATCAGAGAAATTAAATAAGAAATACTGAGAAGTTAAAAAAGTGAGAAATACTCAAAAATTAGACACAATTTTGCCTTGAAGAAGTTACAATGGCACTCATACTCCAGGATGATAACGCATTCCATTGGGCAATGTGAGCAACTCAATAGATAATTGTTATATCTGTGAGTATTAGTCATCCGTTCCTGGCTTTAGTATTCAACAAATTACAGAATGAGATTTCTAAACTGGATGCAAATCAAAATTATGTTATCTGACCTGTCAAGCAAAAAGAGGCTTAATTAACTATGAAAATTAACCTGGTACTTACAATTATATAGTCAGTATGTTATTTGGAGTATCAGCAAACTGCAGGAAGGATATGGAAGCTTCGGAGAGCATGCGGACAGACTCACCCGGATTTTGCTTGGTTCAGGATGTATGATCCAGGAGAAACTTGGATTGCTTTCTCTGGAACATTAGAACTGAGGGCAACCTTGCTGATGTATTTGAAAATTATAAAAGGCTGAAATTGACCTAATAAGCTTTTTTTTAACCTAGAATGAAAATATGAAATGCTAGAGAGCATAGGTTTAAAGAGGATGGGGAAATATCTAAAGAAGACTTTTTAAGGCAAATCTTCTGATACAAAAAGTGAAACGTGGCTGCAATGTGCTGACGGAGGAGATGGTGGAAGCAAATACAAGAACACTATTTAAGAGGCATTCAGAGAGGCACACGAACAGGCAGCGAATAGAGGGATATCAACATGCAGCGGATAGTTTATTAGTAGAATAGTGTCATAAGATCATAAGATGTCAGAGCAGAACAGGCCATTCAGCCCAGCGAATCTGTTCCACCAATCCATCAAGGCTTATTCATTTCCCTCTCAGCCCCAGTCTCCTGCCCTCTCCCTGTTATCCCTTCATGCCCTGACTCATCAAGAGCCTATTAACATCCATCTTAAATACACCCAATGACCTGGCTTCCACAGCTGCCCGTGGCAACGAATTCCATAGATTCAGCACATTCAGGATAAAGAACTTCTTCCTTGCCCCCGTTTTAAATGAACATCCCCCTATTCTGAGGCTGTGTCCTCTGGTCCTGGACTCCTCCACCATAGGAAACCTCCTCTCCACATCCACTCTACTCTTTCAACATCCGATACGTTTCAATGAGCTCCCACCCACCCTCCCACAATTCTCCTAAACTCCAGCAAGTAAAGGCCCAAAGCTATCAGTCACTTCTCATATGATAAGCTTATCATTCCCATGAACCTCCTCTGAAACCTCTCCAATGTCAGCACATCCTTCCTTAAATAAAGGTCCCAGAACTGCTTACAATACTCCAAATGAGGCTTCACCAGTGCCTTAAAAGGTTGCAGCAGTTCATCTTTGCTCTTATATTTTAGTCCTTGCGAAATGAATGCTAACATTACATTTGCCTTCCTCACCACCGACTCAACCTGCAAGTTAACCTTGAGGGAATCCTGCAGGAGGACTCCCAAGTCCCTTTACGTCACAACTTTTGAATCTTCTGGTTTAGAAAATAGCCTATGCTTTTATTCCTTTTAACAAAGCGCATGACCGTACACTTACTGGGACTGTATTCCATCTGCTACTTCTTTGCCCATCTTCCCAGTCTGTCCAAGTCCTTCTGCAGACTCCCTGCTTCCTTAACACTATCTGCCCCTCCACCTATCTTTGCATCATCTGCAAACTTGGCCACAAAGCCATCAACTCCATCATCCAAATCATTGACATACAACGTAAACTGAAGCAGTCCCAACACCAACCACTGTGTAACACTGGCAGCCAATCAGAAAAGGCTCGCCCATGAGGCGGTGCGGCACGGCAGCACCGGCCTTTCAGACCTGGTGTTACTTTAATTTAATTTTCTATTTTAAGTTTGATACACAATTTTCGATTAGGGCACATGGATAACAGAGCGGCTATCTACCATCGCCAGATACTACTACAATACAGAGATCGCCCAAAAACAAACCTCCACAAAGATCTGCTGGCTGAATTACGCGACGTCGGCTTGCTGAGGGGGACAGGCCTACAATCCTCGGACTTGCCTGATGTTGGGAGCCGGAGATGGAGATGGAGACGTCGAAAGTGATGTGCGAGGAAGCAGAAGTGAGGCAAACGGGCAGGAGTCAGTGCCAGGCTAAAAGCAAACCCTAGCCGGCCAGCTCTCCCCTCCATTCTGCTCTCTAATGTCCGCTCCCTGGACAATAAAATGGACTACATCCGACTCCAACGTAATACTCGGCGGGAGTACAGAGTTTGCTCCGCGTATGTCTTCACAGAGACATGGCTCACTGATGGGATTTCGGATGCTGCCATCCAGCTAGACGGGCTAGCTTTGTTTTGTTCGGACAGAGATGCAGCTCTCTCCGGTAAGGTCCGCAGTGACGGTGTCTGTGTTTACATCAACACGGAATGGTGTAAGAACTCTGTGCTGGTTTCCAGACACTGCTCATCGCTAGTGGAGTTTGTGGCAGTTCGATGCAGACCATTTTATTTGCCACGGGAATTCACCTCTGTCCTTATATTCGGTGTCTACATTTCCCCCAGCACGAATGCTAAGGAGGTGCTCTGTGAACTGTACGGGGCTATTAGCGAACTGCAGAACGCACATCCTGATGGACTGTTTATTGTCGCTGGTGATTTTAACCATGTGAACCTTAAGTCAGTGCTCCCCAAATTCCATCAGTATATGGACTTTGCAACGAGGGGGGAGAACGCATTGGACCTGGTTTACACAAACATTCCCGACCCGTACCGGGCAGAGCCCCGCCCCCACCTCAGATACTCAGACCACATCTCTGTTATGCTAATCCCAGCATACAGACCACTCGCCAGGTGCTCCAGACCAGTTCAGAAGCAGGTGAAAACCTGGCCAACGGGAGCCATCTCTGCTCTTCAAGACTGCTTTGAGAACACTGATTGGCACATGTTCAGGGAGGCTGCAACCGATGGCGACTCTACCAACTTAGAGGAATACACAGCATCAGTGACCAGCTACATCAGCAAGTGCACTGATGATGTTACTCTGTCCAAGACCATCACTATACATGCCAACCAGAAGCCATGGATGACCGCAGAGGTGTGTGCGTTGCTGAGGTCCCGCGACTCCGCCTTCAGAGCAGGCAACAAGGCAGCTTTAAATACAGCAAGGGCCAAACTGTCCTGAGCCATCAGAGTGGCAAAGCGTGCACATGCCCAGCTAATCCACAGTTAGTTCCAGGACAGCGGCGACACGCGGCGCATGTGGAAGGGCATCCAGGACATCACCAATTACAAGACAACATCACCTGACTGTGCAGGTGATGCCTTCCTCCCAGATGTGCTGAATAACTTCTAAGCCCGGTTTGAGGCGGAAAATGACGTGGCAGCGAGGAAGTCCACCCCTCCTGTGAATGACCAGGTGCTGTGTCTTTCCGTGGCTGACGTGAGAAGAACCCTGTGCATGGTCAACCCACAGAAGGCTGCTGGACCAAACAACATCCCTGGTAGAGTGCTCAGAGGATGTGCAGACCAGCTAGCAGGTGTTCCCACTGACATCTTCAACATCTCCCGGAGCAGTGCCACCATTCCAACGTGCTTCAAGGCCGCCACCATCATCCCCGTGCCAAAGAAGTCCTCAGTGTCCTGCCTAAATGACTATCGTCCCGTTGCACTTAACCATATAACCATATAACAATCACAGCACGGAAACAGGCCATCTTGGCCCTCCTAGTCCATGCTGAACCCTTAATCTCACCTAGTCCCACCTACCCGCACTCAGCCCATAACCCTCCACTCCTTTCCTGTCCATATACCTATCCAATTTTACCTTAAATGACACAACTGAACTGGCCTCTACTACTTCTACAGGAAGCTCATTCCACACAGCTATCACTCTTTGAGTAAAGAAATAACCCCTTGTGTTTCCCTTAAACTTCTGACCCCTAACTCTCAAATCATGTCCTCTAGTTTGAATCTCCCCTACTCTCAATGGAAACAGCCTGTTCACGTCAACTCTATCTATCCCTCTCAAAATTTTAAATACCTCGATCAAATCCCCCCTCAACCTTCTACGCTCCAATGAATAGAGACCTAACTTGTTCAACCTTTCTCTGTAACTTAATTGCTGAAACCCAGGTAACATCCTAGTAAATCGTCTCTGCACTCTCTCTAATTTATTGATATCTTTCCTATAATTTGGTGACCAGAACTGCACACAATATTCCAAATTTGGCCTTACCAATGCCTTGTACAACTTTAGCATTACATCCCAACTTCTGTACTCAATGCTTTGATTTATAAAGGCCAGCGTTCCAAAAGCCCTCTTCACCACCCTATCTACATGAGACTCCACTTTCAGGGAACTATGCACAGTTATTCCTAGATCTCTCTGTTCCTCTGCATTCCTCAATGCCCTACCATTTACTCTGTATGTTCTATTTGGATTATTCCTGCCAAAATGTAGAACCTCACACTTCTCAGCATTAAACTCCATCTGCCAACGTTCAGCCCATTCTTTTAACCGGCATAAATCTCCCTGCAAGCTTTGAAAATCCACCTCATTATCCACAACACCTCCTACCTTAGTATCATCGGCATACTTACTAATCCAATTTAACACCCCATCATCCAGATCATTTATGTATATTACAAACAACATTGGGCCCAAAACAGATCCCTGAGGCACCCCGCTAGTCACCGGCCTCCATCCCGATAAACAATTATCCACCACTACTCTCTGGCATCTCCCATCTAGCCACTGTTGAATCCATTTTATTACTCCAGCATTAATACCTAACGACTGAACCTTCTTAACTAACCTTCCAAGTGGAACTTTGTCAAAGGCTTTGCTGAAGTCCATATAGACTACATCCACTGCCTTACCCTCGTCAACATTCCTCGTAACTTCTTCAAAAAATTCAATAAGGTTTGTCAAACATGACCTTCCACGCACAAATCCATGCTGGCTACTTCTAATCAGATCCCGTCTATCCAGATAATTATAAATACTATCTCTAAGAATACTTTCCATTAATTTACCCACCACTGATGTCA
Organism: Hypanus sabinus; assembly: GCF_030144855.1. Lineage (NCBI taxonomy): Eukaryota > Metazoa > Chordata > Chondrichthyes > Myliobatiformes > Dasyatidae > Hypanus > Hypanus sabinus. The sequence continues at coordinate 29,463,613 of NC_082714.1, forward strand.
AACTGACAGGTCTATAATTGCTAGGCTTCCTTCTAGAACCCTTTTTAAACAATGGAACCACATGAGCAATACGCCAATCCTCCGGCACAATCCCCGTTTCTAATGACATATTAAAGATCTCCGTCAGAGCTCCTGCTATTTCTGCACAAACTTCCCTCAAGGTCCTGGGGAATATCCTGTCAGGACCCGGAGATTTATCCACTTTTAAATTTCTTAAAAGCGCCAGTACCTCCACCTCTTTAATTGTCATAGGTTCCATAACTTCCTTACTTGTTTCCCACACCTTAGACAATTCAATATCCTTCTCCTTAGTGAATACCGAAGAGAAGAAATCATTCAAAATCTCTCCCATCTCCTTCGGTTCCACACATAGCTGACCACTCTGATTCTCTAAGGGGCCAATTTTATCCCTCACTATCCTCTTGCTTTTAATATAACTGTAGAAACCTTTCGGATTTACTTTCACCTTATTTGCCAAACCAACCTCGTATCTTCTTTTAGCTTTTCTAATCTCTTTCTTAAGATTCCTTTTACATTCTTTATATTCCTCGAGCAATTCCTTTACTCCATGCTGCCTATATCTATTGTAGACATCCCTCTATTTCTGAACCAAATTTCTAATATCCCTTGAAAACCATGGTGCTCTCAAACCTTTAACCTTTCCTTTCACCCTAACAGGAACATAAAGATTCTGTACCCTCATAATTTCACCCTTAAATGACCTCCATTTCTCTATTACATCCTTCCCATAAAACAACTTGACCCAATCCACTCTCTCTAAATCCCTTCGCATCCCCTCAAAGTTAGCCTTTCTCCAATCAAAAATCTCAACTCTAGGTCCAGTCCTGTCCTTCTCCATAATTATATTGAAGCTAATGCTATTGTGATCACTGGACCCGAAGTGCTCCCCAACACATACATCTGTCAGCTGACCTATCGCATTCCCTAACAGGAGATCCAACACTGCCCCATCTCTAGTCGGTACTTCTATGTATTGTTGCAAAAAACTATCCTGCACACATTTCACAAACTCTAAACCATCCAGCCCTTTTACAGAATGAGCTTCCCAGTCTACGTGTGGAAAATTTACATCCATCATCATGAAGAGTTTCGAGAAGCTCGTCATGAGGCATATCAAGACCCTGCTGCCCCCCTCACTCAACCCCCTGCAGTTTGCGTACCGTCCCAACCGCTCAACAGATGACGCCATTGCCACCACCCTCCACCTGGCCTAAACCCACCTGGACAAAAAAGACACATACGTTCGGATGCTGTTCATAGACTTCAGTTCAACATTCAACACAGTCATCCCTCAGAAACTGATTGGAAAGCTGAGCCTATTGGGCCAGAACACCTCCCTCTGCAACTGGATCCTAGACTTCCTGACTGGGAGATCGCAGTCAGTCCAAATTGGGAGCAGCATCTCCAACACCATCATACTGAGCGTGGGGGCTCCCCAGGGCTGTGTGCTCAGTCCACTGAGCTTCACTCTGCTGACCCACGACTGTGCTGCAACACACAGCTCGAACCATGTCATCAAGTTCACTGATGACACGACCGTGGTGGGTCTCATCAGCAAGAACGATGAGTCGGCTTACAGAGAGGAGTTGCAGTGGCTAACAGACTGGTGCAGAGTCAACAACCTGTCTCTGAATGTGAACAAAACAAAATAGATGGTTGTTGACTTCAGGGGGGCATGGAGTGACCACTCTCCGCTGAACATTGACAGCTCCTCGGTAGAGATCGTAAAGAGCACCAAATTTCTTGGTGTTCACCTGATGGAGAATCTTACCTGGTCCCTCAACACCAGCTTCATAGCAAAGAAAGCCCAGTAGCATCTCTACTTTTTGCAAAGAATGAGTAAAGTCCATCTCCCACCCCCATCCTCATCACATTCTACAGGGGTTGCATTGAGAGCGTCCTGAGCAACTGCATCATTGCCTGGTTCGGAAATTGTACCATCTCGGATCGCAAGACCCTGCAGCAGATAGCGAGGTCAGCTGAGAAGATCATCGGGGTCTCTCTTCCCGCCATCACGGACATTTACACTACACGCTGCATCCGCAAAGGAAACAGCATTATGAAGGACCCCATGCACCCCTCATACAATCTCTTCTCCCTCCTGCCGTCTGTGAAAAGGCTCCGAAGCATTCAGGCTCTTAAGACCAGACAATATAACAGTTTCTTCCTCCAAGCTATCAGACTCCTCAATACCCGAAGCCTGGACTGACACCTTGCCCTACTGTACTGTTTATTATTTATTGTAATGCCGGTACTGTTTTTGTGCACTTTATGCAGTCCAGTGTAGGTCTGTAGTCTAGTATAGCTTTCCCTGTGTTCATTACGTAGTTCAGTCTAGTTTTTGTACGATGTCATGTGAACCATGGTCCTGAAAAACGTTGTCTCATTTTTACTATGCACTGTACCAGCAGTTATGGTCGAAATGACAATAAAAGTGACTTGACTTTATTCCCACACTTTGTGTACTGCCAATCAGCCAATGCTCTATCATGCTAGTACCTTTCCTGTAATAGCACTGGCTCGAGTCTTGATAAACATGTGCGGCATCTTATTTTGGTCAACACAGACCTAGTGGGTAGACAAATGTATTTCTGTGCTATCCCATTCTACGTTGTACAGTGCTGTGCAAAGGTCTGAGTATATAGCTGGGGTGCCTAAGACTTTTGCATGGTACTGTAGTAATGTTATGTATTACACTGTGCTGCTACTGCAAAAACAAACAATCTTCATGACACATGGGTGTGATGAAAAACCCAATTCTGATATGGGTCTTCACTGTGTACTGAGAGTGGGAAGGGGGCAGGGAATGAGGAATCAAGGATGGGAAAAGGGGAAGGGAGAGGTGACTGTGTGGGAAGCACCAGAGAAGCATTCGGTAATGATCAATAAACCAATTGTTTGGAATCAAATGACGTCGTCTGGTATCTCAGGGCAGGGTGTATCTGCACCCACACCATCCCGCGATCCCAGCACTCCTTCTCTGCCACCTGCCCCACACCCCTCCCATGGTACTCCACCCTCACCATTCCCAACATCCTTTCCTTCCACCAGATTTACAAACCCACTTTCCACTCCACGTTGACAAGTACAGTACTATGCAAAATTCTTAGGCACTCTAGCTATATGTATATATATATATACACCGAAGACTTTTCCACAGCATTCAGCATTGCATATTCTTTTGCACATGCAGTTTGATACACGTGGTTTTCACGAAAGTCCTGATTAAATTCTTTCTCCAAAGAAAAGGCATAATTGAATGCTTTGTAAACAATAATGCACATACACTCAGTGATCACTTTATTAGTTACATCTGTACACCTGGTCATTAATGCAAATGTCTAAACAGCCAATCATGTGGCAGTAACTCAAAGTATAAATGCATGCAAGCATGGTCAAGAGGTTCAATTGTTGCTCAGACCAAACTTTTGAATGAGGAAGAAATATGATCGAAGTGATTGTGACTGTAGAATGATTGTTGGTGCCAGAATGGGTAATTTGAGTATCTCAGAAACTGCTGATCTCCTGGGATTTTCACGCACAGCAGTCTCTAAGAATGGTGGGAAATTTTTTTTAAAATGTCCAGAGAGCAGCAGTTCTGTGGGCGGGAACACTTTGTTAATGAGAGAGGTCAGAGGAGAATGGCCAGACTGGTTCGGGCTGACAGGAAGGTGACAGTAACACAAATAACTTTGTGTTACAATAGTGGTATACTGCAGAGCATCTCTGAATGCACATGTTGAACCTTGAGGTGGATGGGCAACAGCAGCAGGAGACCACGAACATACACTCAGTGGCCACTTTATTAGGTAGAGAACTTAACTAATGAAGTGGCACTGGGTTTATATTCCAGCTGGCTATTTATTAAGTCATCTTAGAATGGAATTTTCTGTTTCTATAATATGGAGTGGACATAAAAAAATCCTTCAATTAAAGTAAATGAGAAGTCCAATTTGTCTAGGAAATCGAGGCAGTAAAGAACATTTGAAGGTTTGACTGTATAAATTATGTAGTTCAGTAAGTCAAAATCACTAATCTATGTTCCCCTGCTAAAACTTAAACGATTCTCTACAATATAAAATTGTAATTTGTGGCATGACTGATTAATATTCATCTAGGAAAATAAAGCATGTCTTGTAAATTGTCGCTTTAGGTTTGCAGCTATAATGTAGTGCAAGTGTAAGGTAAGTGAAAATGTTGATTCAAAATATGAATTACCTCATGGTACTGCTGTGAGACTTGGTGTTTTCTTTATTGATGAATGTAGACTTTCATCATACGGGCTGCAGATCGCAACAAAACAATTTTCATCATTGTTTGAGTTGTAATCAAAACAACTAAGTGAAGAAAGTTCATGAAGGAGCAATCTATTCATTTCCCTCCCAAGTGGGGTAGTATTCCTGTTATATTAATGTTCTGTCCCCTTTAATTAGAATAAGCGCCAGGTTTTAAAAGGAGTGGCATTTCCATAAAACAGAACGATTTGATAGGTTAATACAAATTTATATGTTAAATATTTTCCATTTAAAGGGAATATTGAACAAATTTTAAAAACAGATTTTTAAAAAGTCACTAGTTGATAGGGTCATAAAGAGAGTTTTTGGTATATTGGCCTGCATAAGTTGAGAGTGCAGGAGTTGGGATATTATGTTGAAGTTATATAAGACAGTAATGAGACCTAATTTGGAGTAGCATGTGCAGTTCTTGTCACTTACCTACAGGAAAGATTTTAATAAGATTGAAAGAATCCAAAGAAAACTTACAAGGATGTTGCCAGGACTTGAGGACCTGAATTATACGGAAAGGGTGAATAGGTTAGTACTTTATTCCCTGGAGCGTTGGAAAATGAGGGGAGATTTCATGGAAGTATAGAAATTTATAAGGTAAATAGATAGATAAATGCTAGCAAGGTTTTTCCACTGAGGTTGGGTGGGTTAAGGGTGAAAGGTGAAATTTTTAAGGGGAACTTCTTCACTAAGAGGGCGATGAAAGTGTGGAATGAGCTGCCAGGGGAGATGGTAGATATGGGTATTTCAAAATTTAAGAGAATTTTGGATAGGTGTATGAATGGGAGGGGTATGGACATCTATGGTCCTGGTGCAGGTTGATAGGACTAGCCAGAATAATAGTTTGGCATGGACTAGATGGGCCAAATGTCTCTAAATTTTCTTCTTAGATCCATTTGAAATCAAAATGATATTTAAAATGGCTTAGCACTGCATTGTTGGATCGATACTGTTCAGGCTACTACCAAATTTGGCTGGCTATATATTGCATTAGTGTGAACTGAAACCATTGTGAGTTTGCAAGTGAGTTTGAACTGAAAAGTACCCTATCTCAAGGCCTTTTATTGGTGTGTCCTCTTTTAACATAGTGGGATGCCATTATATTTTGGTTCTATATTTCTAATATCTCATATCATGCATTACAAGATACAACACAAAAAATACAGAATATTGAGACTACGAGCTTCCTGACTGACTTCAGTCATTTCCCTATGGGTTCCATTGGTCCCAGGCCCAAGCTATGGAAGTTTCAGGCTGTCAATATGTCTGAATGATGCTCAGCTTTCATTGAATATCCAATGTATTTTTAACTTCTTTGCTGCTGGGATCATCTCTATAGGGTCATAATAATGATCCAAACTGAAATTAGATGTGTATATTGTAACACATTTACTCTTTTCTCAAAAATTCAGGTCATGGTTCATAAAGGGCAGCAATTCTAATTGTCTAATTGTCTGATTGGCTCTGTCTATCCCAGGTTATTGAGAGAGGCAAGAGAGGAGATTGCTGGGGCTTTGACATGGATCTTTGTGTCCTCTCCAGATACAGGCAAGGGCCCAGAGGAATGCAGTATTGTCATTGTTGTTTCTTTGTTTAAAGAAGGAACAAACCAAGAAAATACAGGCTGGTGAGCCTTATATCACCAGTAGAAAAATATTGGAAAAGATTCTACACTCATCTGGAAAAGCATAGACTTATTAGGGGTAGTCAGCATAGCTATGTACAGGGGACATCATACCTTACAAACATAGTAGAGTTTTTATTGAGGAAATGATTAAAGTGATTGATGAGGGTAGGACAATGGATGATGTATGCATGTTTTATAGGGATTAGTGCTGGGCTTCTGTAGTTTGTGATGTATATTTAAACCAGTGGTTCCCAAGCTTTCTTGGCAACCAGACCTCTTCTTCCTTTCTGACCATTGCTCAAAATCAATAAAGAAATTTGATTTACGATGCACAGTGAAAGAAAATAGGAACTGCAAATTCAAAGCAGTGACAGATAATTGCAAAAAAAAAATCAAATCTATTTAAAGGTACAAAGAAAATGATTCCTTCATTTATATAGTATAAACAATTTTCCTCAACAATTTTAGAGTGTATATTAGTAGTCCAACTTTTCACTACTTCATTGCTTTTTCACTTTTCAGTGTGATAGGTGGGCTTGGTGCGATGATATCAGCTTCTCAACATCAGGCTGAATGTCACCCAGAAGGAGTCTCAGATCCCCATGTCCAGTAATTTGCAATCTGTTTCATTGCTTTAATAGAAGTTGGGCAACTGCACTGAAACTATGCTTCACTAAACATGATGTTGGAAAAATACCATGACCATTTTCCACAGTGCAGGGTACTGTTCAAAGATTTCTTACTGCAAACAGAAGTCTTGATACGACTTTTTGAATTTCGGCTGCAGCTCAAAGTAATTTTGTAGTGAGATCAGTTCATCCTTCATCCTTCCTGTTATTCATTATTCAGAGTGTTCAGGAGTGGATTTATTACCCCATTGGGAGAAGATCCTGAAATCTCTCTGACGTGTCTTTATGCAGCTCATGCAGGTGGGCACTGTACACTTGTTCATAATTAGGTGTTCTTTCTTTCTCTTCCAACTCAGAGAGACTTGGAAACTGCTAAGGGCCACAATGGCCAATGTTGCACTTACATAGAGTTGTTACGTACCCCGTAACTGGGTGTCTTACCAGCAAAGATAAAAGTGTCCGTTGGAGTCTGGTGATACTATTTTCAAAAATATTTATTAGCAAAAACATACAAAATAATATCAATGCGAATATACAGAGAATATACGTTAGCAATACTAAACCTAAAAGTGCGGGTATAATAATAATCACTAATGAAACAAGCTCTATCGTTGTCTAGGGGATAATGAATTGTCAGATGGAAATATAAAGTTCAGTTCAGTTCATGCAGGCTGCGGTAGTTGTTTGTCGATGTGTTGCAATTGTTGAAGAGAGAGAGAGAGAGAGAGAGAGAGAGAGAGAAAGAAAACGTGTGAACAGTAACAGCTATTATCTTGCCAACCTTCCTTTACGATTTTGATCTGTCGATGCGTTGTTGTTGTGGCCATTCATGTATGACCCCTCCATCCTTTAGCTAGACCGTTCTTCCGTGGTGGACTCGTCACCCAGGCAAGGTGGACACACACACAAGTCCCCACTGGTCTCGCTACAAAACACTGTGAGTTAAAATTTACTGACCCTTCGTTCGGTCTCTGGTCTCCCACCCTGTATTGTGGGGGGTTCTGATGCTCACTAGCATTTCTCCTGGTGCATCTGAGGGGCGTTACCCCAGACCTCACTTTTATCCCCACTCACAGGGTCTCAGGTGTCAATCAGGTTGGGATGATGTAACCCATCAAACCAGCCCACTCTGGTTGCCCCCTGAGGGGTTTCGATGAATAGAACAGTACCAAGTAAACAATCCTTCTCCACAAGACAATAGCAGTAAATCAATGGCTTTTGTCAGTAGGAGACGTTCCACCTTAGCTGTGTCTCTCTCTCATGAGCTGTTATCAATAACAACTGCCCTGGCAGATTTCCTTTTGTCTCTCTTACTTCCTTGTTAGCAGCATCAAAATATTAGCGATTTGCGATTCTCCAGAAAGGGGGGAGGGCATGGGCCACTCTGCACCCTTCTGCCCATCAGAGTTGTTCATCCTTCGTAACAGGGTTAAGTTGGACAGAAATGTGGAGATGATTGATTTGACTTTGAGAAGGTTCACATCATTTCCTTGCAATTGAGGATTGATTTCATTAAACTTTTTGAATAATTCTGACAAATAAGCAATGTCATACCTAATATTCGTGAGTTGATTACTGAATGAAGCACTTAAGTCTCCAAGTAATTTTCGAAGGTTCAAAGGTCAAATTTAATGTCAGAGAAATGTATACAATATACATCCTGAAATGCTTTTTCTTCACAAACATCCACGAAAACAAAGAAGAGGCCCCAAAGCCCAAAGAATGAATGACAGTTAAATGTGAGAACCCCAAAGTTCCCCCCCAGTTCCCCCTTCTCGTGTGTATGTGGCAGCAAGCAACGACCCCCCCCCCGCCCCAACCAGCAAAAAAAAAGGCACATCAGTACTGTCACTGAACCCAGGCGTGTGCTAAGCAATAGCAAAGACACAGACCAAAGTTACCCTAAAGGTTCGCATTTCATCCGACATTCGACAACCATGTAATTTTATCACAGTTTCAAAAAATGCATAAAAACATCTCAAGCATTTTCCTTTTGAGAACCATTTGACTTCTGTGTGCAAAAGCAAGTGTTCAAACATTTTATCATTCACAATCCAAAGCTCTTGAAATAGTTGAGAATTGAGAGCATGGGACTTGATTTTATTTACCACTGTGGTAACAGTATTTAATGATTTGTGCAGCTGAACACTTGGGTTTTTTGTGATATGATGTTGACTGTGAATTACCCAGTGAATGGCAAATATGTTATGTACAGCTCTTGTTCAAGAAAGTAATAACCCCTTGGTAGTGACCTGTCATTGATGGTGCCCCATCTGTCGCACAAGCAGGAAGGTTGGTGAGCAGAATGTTCTTCTCTTTGAAAGATTGCTCAACAACCCAGAACATTGACTCTCTCTTCATATCTGCTTCTAGTTCCTTTGCAAATAACAACTCTTGAACCATGCTTTTATCTTTTATGAAGCAAACAAAACCAAGAAGCAAAGATTAGTTGCCTAGCAAAGCTGATTCATCCAACTGCAGGGCAAATTTTATTGTTCTAAATATGTTACACAACGTATCTTCCACGTTCTCAGACATTTCATTGAACAGAGTTGTCACTGAGTGGAATTGCTTTAATTAGTTAGTTGGGTGACTTTTGCAAAACTGTACTCAGAAGCTCCCTTACTGCTGGCAGATTCAGTTCTTCTCTAATTGCATGGGGATTTCCAGATTTAGCAATAAGCAAGTGTTGTATGAAGCTTGTAAAGCATCACTGTTTTGTTGTGAAGTGCCGTCAAGCAGGTTTTGAAATGTTTTCCATTTCTGAAAGTTTTCACAGCGACTGAAAAAAGCCAAGTTCTTGTTTGCTTTATCGGGTTGTATTCTCTTCATATGTTCAAGGCCTCATTTGAATAAACCTCTTCACACAACAGAGACATTGGTGCTGGTATCAATTCATATTTCAGATACTCCACACACTATCACGCTTTTTTATTTGATCTGTTTCTTCCATTTTCATTATGAATTAACGACCACAGTCTAACCTCAAGTGCTGTGATCAATAAAGGGGAAAGATATGACGTTATCGTAGCTCTGGCAAAACCTGACTTTCTGCCTGAAGGTACATAAAGTGGGGCAACAATATCTCAGTAGGGCCTTGGGCTAGAGAAGTGAGATCAAAACCATTTGAAAGGGCAGATTCTGAACTTTATTCCATTGAATACCATACCCTAATTTGCAGGAAATGAGTCACTGCATGATTGAAGTAGGGGAATCATACTCACTAACATTGTACAGGCCCAGAAATAACACAATTTCTTCAGTCCAAATTTCTCATGATATGCCAAAGACAGAAGTGTTGCAATGCTTTTCAACAACTATAACATGCTGCAAACAAGGTCTAAGAGAATGGTGTGTTAGAATGGTGATTATGTAACCATTGTAATCTATTATGAGGCACTGAGGATTAAACGCTTATAATAAGTAATTCACTTCTTAAATTAAGCTTGTAATCCCTCACGTGCCCTTCCAAACTCAGTGCCTTTCCCCCATCTCCCCCTTTATCTTTATTGACCTTTTAGAAACTCCCACCATCCCTAGGGGGGTGATATCACACCCACTTTGGGAACCACTGGTTTAAATACAGATAGACTGATAGATAAATTTACAGCTGACACAATAATTGGTGGAGTTGTGGATAGTAAGGAAGGTTGTCAAAGGATACAGCAAGATGTAGATCAGATGAAAATATGGGCAAAGAAATAGCAGATGGAGTTTAATCCAGACAAGTGTGAGGTGTTGTACTCTGGGCAGTCAAATGTAAGAGGTATACAGTAACTAGCAGAACCACAGATGTAGAGGAGCATTCACATAAGGAACGATTGTGGGGTGCAGGCATATTCCCTGGAAGCAGCAACATAAGTAGATAGAGTGGTAAAAAAGGTTTATGGCATACTTGCCTTCTTCAGTTTGTGTCTCAGGAAGTCCTGTTGCAGCTGTATAAAACTTGTTTAGGAAGCATTTGGTATATTGTGTTCAGTTCTTGCTACTAGATTACAAGAAGGATGTGGAGGCTTTAGAGTGGGTGCTGAAAGTGTTTACCAGGATGTTATCTGAAGGAGATAACTTCTAGCTGAGCTCCTTCCCCTCCACCAACCTTTTCATTCTGGCATTTTCCCTCTTCCTTCTCAGTCCTGAAGAAGGGTCTTGGCCCAAAATATTGACTGTTTATTCTATCTTGTTATGTCAAATATCTCTGCACTATCCTCCATAAGTGGGACTTCCTGGTGGCCTAACATTAAATTCCAATTCCCATTCCCAATCTGACGTGTTGGTCCATGGCCTCCTCTTGAGTCAAGATGAGACTGCCCTCAGGGTGGAGTATCAACACATATTCCAGCAGTTTTGTCTCCAACATGATGGCACGAACAACTATTTCTCCTTCTGATAAACAAATCTCCATTCCCCTCCTCCTTCCCTTTCTCCTATGGTTTAAATAAAGATAGACTGATAGATAAATTTACAGATCCTTCCCTTTCTCCTATGGTTTAAATACAGATAGACTGATAGATAAATTTACAGCTGACACGATAATTGGTGGAGTTGTGGATAGTAAGGAAGGTTGTCAAAGGATACAGCAAGATGTAGATCAGATGAAAATATGGGCAAAGAAATAGCAGATGGAGTTTAATCCAGACAAGTGTGAGGTGTTGTACTCTGGGCAGTCAAATGTAAGAGGTATACAGTAACTAGCAGAACCACAGATGTAGAGGAGCATTCACATAAGGAATGATTGTGGGGTGCAGGCATATTCCCTGGAAGCAGCAACATAAGTAGATAGAGTGGTAAAAAAGGTTTATGGCATACTTGCTGTCTTCAGTTACCTCTCCTATCAGATACCTTCTTCTCCAGCTCTTGACCTCACTTGGCTTCACCTATCATCTTCTAGCTAGCTTCCTTCCCACCACGGCCCACACCCCCCACCAACCTTTTTATTCTGGCACCTTCCCTCTTCCTTCTCAGTCTTGAAGAAGGATCTTGGCCCAAGACGTTGATGTTTATTAATTTCCACAGATGAACATAGAACATAGATTTCTACAGCACATTACAGGCCCTTCTGCCCACAATGTTGTGTCGACCATGTAACCTACTCTAGAAACTACATAGAATTTCCCTACTGCATAGCCTTCTATTTTTCTAAGCTCCATATACCTATCTAAGAGTCTCTTAAAAGACCCTATTGTATCCACCTCTACCACTGTTGTGGGCAGTGCATTTCACGCACCCACCACTCTCTGGGTGAAAAACTTACCTGACATCCCCCTTGTACCTACTTCCAAGCACTTTAAAACTATGCCTCCTCTTGTTAGCCATTTCTGCCCTGGAAAAAAGCCTCTGACTACCTACACGATCAATGCCCCTCATCATCTTATACACGTCTGTCAGGTCACCTCTCATCATCAATCGCTTGAAGGAAAAAAGGCCAAGTTCGCTCAACCCATTCTTATAAAGCATGCTCTTCAATCCACACAACATCCTTGTAAATCTCTTATGCACTCTCTCTATAATATCCATATCCTTCCTGTAGTGAGCTGACCAGAAATGAACACCGTACTCCAAATGGGGTCTAACTAAGGTCTTATATAGCTTTAACAATACCTCACGGCTCTTGAGCTCAATCCTATCGTTGATGAATGCCATCACACCATATGCCTTCTTAACAACCTTGTCAACTTGTACACCAGCTTTGAGTGTCCCATGGACATTAACTCCAAGGTCATGCTGTTCCTCCACACTACCAAGAGATGCTGCCTGACCTGCTGACCCATAAGGAGAAGTTGGGCAAACTTGGATTGTTTTCTTTGAAGTGTAGACTGACGGGAGACCTGATGAAATATGTAAGTGTGAAATTATAAGCAGCATTGACAGGGAGGATATTCAAAGATTTTATGCCATGGTGGAAATGTCAATAGCAAGAAGGAATAGATTTAAAGTGTACATGGGAAGGTTTAAAGGAGATTTTCAAAGTGATTTTTATTTACATAAGGAGTGGTAGATGTCTTGCATCTGTTGCCTGGTATGGAGGTGGAAGCAGATACTTATGGGATATTCAGATAGGCATATGAATGGACATGTAAAAGAGGAAAAAAGACCATGTGCACCTCAAATTGGCATCATGCATCATAGGCTAAAGAGACTGACCCTATGCTATTCTATTTTATGTTCTATCATTTAAAAAGGGCAGAGCTTTATAGCTATACTGTTTATGCAGCACCATATGCTGGAAGTATGTAAAGGACAAAATATCTTCATTCAGTCATAGAATCTATGGTTGAAAGTGTGACCTCATCTTAACACCCATTTCGTGCAATAAGAAGAAACAATGGCACTTCTGAAGAGCTGCTTGCTGGATGTAAGCCGATCAAGTCACAACATTTTAAACAGGCCATGCTTTGAGCCAAGAAGTAAAATAGCCTAAATCCCCAAAGTAAACATTGTGAGCTCCAATAGCAATTTAAATATTCAAAGCTAATGAACACATCGGAACTTCATGGCACTCACTTAATATTGTCACTTGAGTTATGGGGACAGGCGATATATTTTCAATCATTCCTCAGGATACTCATTAAAATACGTATTGATTTTCTAAATTTGTTTGGTCAAATGTGCAACAAGATTGTACTTAATGAGTAAGTCCAGTAGTAGGGGAATGTTTTGTTAGAATTTTGTGTTGGTATTCACAGTCATATAGCATAATCTGTAAAATAACTTTCCATAGTCAGGTGTGGGTTATATTTCACCATTAAGTAATACTATTATTGACTACAAAAGTGTCAGGAATTCTTGAGTCATTCTTATAGCGTCAGCAAAAGCATGGCTGCAGCTGGTCTCTCCAGGCATTCTTAATTTATTTTCCTTTTGTCTTCCTAAGGAAGTATATATAGTTTAAACACAATGAATGTCAAGATCTTCTGTGCCTTGTTGAAATGAAATTGCTGTATGCTTGAGCTGACTTTGGACTCAACCTCCCTAACTAATACCCTGGTGGATGACATCATCCCAGGGACTTCAGATGCAAAATAATTGGATGACTAGAGAAAATTTATAAGAAAATTAAACATTATTAATTTTTATTCCACATAGTGTAGTAAGGAAAATGATTTTTGTTTATACGTTCAAGAGGAAATTCAGCATTAATTTGATTATCTCCTAGGGCACAGTGGGATGGATTTAGGTTTGCTGTATCCAACTTCCCTGGGAAATACAAGGCAGCTGGATTGCTAGATTGGAAACTAATAACTTTAGGAGTTCTTGGATGTTACCTAATAAAGCATAAGTACCTGTGCAGATTGAAGGCTGAGTATAGGACCCCAGCTAACACTTGCTTCATGTAATTACTCTGAATCTTCAGTAAAAGACCTTCAAAAGGCACCTTGAAGAATAGCTAGGAATCTTTTCAAGACTTGAAGCTGTAGTAATCCTTCATGTGCAACAAAAAGATTCTTTTTTACTGATTTGTTCTCATCAGCCCTACACTGCTTCCCACTTCCATTTTCCTTCCCTGACTACTTGTTGGTCAAGTTCAATGCCAAAGGTGAATCTAATTGGGCCCCTGGCCTTAGTGTGCACAATCTATAGCTTGATTATGCAAAGAAGCTGCATCATTGGGGCCTTTACAGAAACCTACTGAACTAAAGGACATGTAAACTGATAAGGAACAGCCTGATTCACTCCTAGAGTTGTCACTGTAGTGCACTGGCTAAATTGTATATTCTTTGTGGTCCACAGTTGACCTCAGACCTTCCACAAAGCTTTGAATTGCACTTAATACTCCAAATCGCTGACGCATTTGCATCGACAGTCAGAGCTTCGGACACAAAAGTGGTTCACAGTCTGGGAGGATCCAGTGCAGAACCTGAGTTCTGCCAAGTCTCTCTAGTTATTTGGAAGCTAGTTAGCTATTGGGATTTGGTATTGCAATAGAGCAGACATTTTGACATGCTAAAGAATGCCTCACAATTAAGTTGCAAGGAAACAGTCTACAGGTGGACAGACATGAAATTTCCTATTGATATTTTTAGTTAAGTTTGAAAAGCAGGATATTCTATCTTGCTATCATTAATCTAAACTTCAATCACACTGCAGGTGATGTGGATTCTGGATTGGCATTCAGCTGCAGTGTCCACAAAACTGACCATCCACTTTGTAATCAGATACACTTCCTTGATGTCATGTGTTGGAAATGAACTCTATGTTGTTCCCCTTGATTTTTAGGTAGTTTTGCAGTTTAATGAATAATTCCACGTATTCACTTATCTGTGCAAAGTCCTCTTTAGCAAAACCTATAGCTTAGCTTTGTAATGATGATCCAGAAAAGAGGAATTCAGAAAATGCAGCATCCATCATCAATGACCCCCCACCACCACCATCCAGGCCATGCTGTCTTCTCACTATTACCACCAGACAGGAGGTTCTCGAGCCTCAGGTCTCACTCAACCAGGTTCAGAAACAATTATTATCCTACAACCAACATGCTCCTGAACCAGCATGGATAACTCCAATCACCTCAACATTGATTTGATTCCACAGCCTATGGACTTGACAGCTCAAGTTCTCAATATTATTTATTATTTTTCTATTTATTCTTATTTTGTTGTCCTTTGCACATAGGTTGTTTTGTCTGTCTTTGTGTGTAGTCTTTCAATGATTCTACTGTGTTTCTTTATATCTACTGTGAATGCCCACAAGACAATGAATCTCAGGTAGCGTATGGTGACATATATGTAGTTTGATAAGAAGCTTGCTTTGAAGTTTGTAATTTGATCTGTTAGCAAAACTACCATTGGAGGAAATTAAACTGAACCATCTCACTCATGCTGGGGGGAAATGGATGTTCTGTGATGTTAGTCTAGAAACAGCCTAAATGGCAAACTGTTTTTAGTGTTCATCTTGGATTGCTATGACAATCATGTACAATGGTCGTTTTTTAAACAAATAAAGTAATTTAACTTTTTAGCAAAAATTTATCTAATACAATTCACTTCCATAATTTTTATCTCAATATTAACTTATCTGAATATTAATGCAATGCATTGCTGATGAAAAAGAACAATTACTCATTGCCAAAATGTAGCAGGAGCAAATTAATTTTGTAATATAAATCAAGACTAGTTAGTTCAGTCCAATTACTCTCAAGTCTTCAATCTATCAAGTCCAAGGGCAGAATACTAGTGTTTTCCACTTGATAATTTAAATGTTAAAAGCTCATATAGTATAAATCCAGATGATATTTAATTTCCAATTCTTCCAGCAGCAACCTAATGAGTTTTTGTGATGGGGTATTTTTTATTCAGGTCGTGGTTCACGTTCTTGCTCTTTAAGTGCCTTTTTCAGCAGATCACAATGAGCTCCAATCTTCATCGCTTGTTTATCTGCAATCAAGTTTCCCTCATCAGAAGGCAAAATAATTAAAATCAACAAAGCTCTTTATCCAAATAAATTATTGTACCAAACCACAGCGTTAGGAGCCTTGAGGCTGCAATCAGTAGGTGAAATCATTCAGTCGACACGACCAGAACTACTTACCAACATTGAAGATAGAGTAGGTGAAAATAGCCAGCTTGAGTCACTTTTAATGCTCCACGGTAACATCAGCGCTAAAAGGGCACCGTACTTTCCTTTCAATTTTATCTTGAAATAATTCCTCTGAAATATTCCTTTAGTAACCATATGTGTGTCAAAGTGCAAAACTGATGGGCCAGACAGAAAGACCATAAGACCATAAAACATAGGAGCAGAATTAGGCCTTTCAGCCCACCATGTCTTCTCTGCTATTTCCATCATGGCTGATCCCAGATCCCAATCAACTCCGTATATCTGTCTTCTCACCATTTCCTTTGATGCCCTGACCAATCAGGAAACTATCAACTTCTGCTTTAAGTATACCCACATACTTGGCTTCCACTGCAGTCTGTGGCTGAGCATTCCACAGATTCACTATTCTCTGGCTAAAAAAAAAATTCCTCCTTACCTCTATTCTAAAAGGACACCCCTCAATTTTGAGGGTGCCTTCTAGTTATGGATACCTGCACCATAGGAAACATCCTCTCCACATCCACCTTACCTAATCTTTTCAACATTTGATAGGTTTCAATGAGATCCCCTAGCATTCTACTAAATGGCAGTGATTACAGGCCTAAAGATGTCAATTGCTCCTAGTATATTAACCCCTTCATTCCCGGAATCATCCTCATGAACCTCCTCTAGACTCTCTCCAATGACAATGCATCCTTCCTGAGATATGGGGCTGAAAACAGTTGACAATACTCCAAGTGCAGCCTGACTTGTGTCTTATAAAGGCTCAGCATTATCTCCTTGCTTTTATATTCTATTCCCTTTGAAATAAATGCCAACTTTACATTTACCATAGACTCAAACTGTAAATTAACTTTCTGGGAGTCTTGCCTGAGGGCTCCTAATTCCCTCTGTACCTCTGATGTTTGAATTTCTTCCCCATTTACATAATAGTTTGCACTGCTGTTCCTTTTACCTAATTGCATTATCATGCATTTCCCAACACTGTATTCCATCTGCTAGTTCTTTGCCCATTTTTCCAATTTGTCCAAGTCCTGCCACAATTGCATTGCTTCCTCAGCATTACCTACTCCTTCACCTATCTTTGTATCATCCACAAACTTTGCCACAAAGCCATCAATTCCACTATCCAAATCATTGACAAACAATGTGAGAAGTATTATGACCAATAATGACCCCTGAGGAACACCACTAGTCACTGGCAGCCAATCAAAAAACATACCCATTATTCTCATTCGCTGCTTCTTGCCTGTCAGCCATTCCCCTGTCCATGCCAATATCTTTCCTGTAACACCATAGGATTTAATCTTGCTTTGCAGCCTCATGTGTGGCCCTTAATCAAATGCCTTCTGAAAATCCAAATAAATGACATCAGCTGCCTCTCCTTTGTCCATCCTGGTTGTTACTGCCTCGAAGAACTGTAACAGATTTGTCAGGCAAGATTTCCCTTGACAGAAACCAGGCTGACTTATTTTACTATTAGTCTCCAAGTACCTCGAAACCTCATCCTTAATAGTCGACTCCAACACTTCCCCAACAGCTGAGGTTAGGCTAACTGGCCTATGATTTCCTTTTTTTTTGCCTTCCTCCCTTCTCAAAGAGTGGAATGACATTTGCAATTTTCCAGTCCTCCAGAACCATGCCAGAATCAAATGATTCTTGAAAGATCATGACCAATGCATCCATTATTTCTGAAGCAACCTCTCTCAGGACTCTGGTCCAGGTGACATATCCAACTTAAGGCTTTTGAGCTTGCCTAGCACTTTTTCGTTTGTAATAGCAATGGCATTCACTCCTGCTCCCTGACACTCACGGACCTCACCACACTACTAGTATCTTCCACAGTAAAGGC
Organism: Hypanus sabinus; assembly: GCF_030144855.1. Taxonomy (NCBI): domain Eukaryota; kingdom Metazoa; phylum Chordata; class Chondrichthyes; order Myliobatiformes; family Dasyatidae; genus Hypanus; species Hypanus sabinus. The sequence continues at coordinate 29,481,562 of NC_082714.1, forward strand.
TGATGCAACGTACTCATTAAGTTCATCTGCCATTTCTTTGTCCCCCATTACTACCTCACCAGCATTATTTTCCAGTGGTCCAATATCAGAATCAGAATCAGGTTTATTATCACCAGCATGTGAAATTTCTTAACTTAGCAGCAGCAGTTCAATGCAATACACAATCTAGCAGAGAAAAATAATAATAACAAAAGTAAAAATACATAATAAATAAACAAGTAAATCAATTACGTATATTGAATAGATATTTAAAAACGTGCAAAAACAGAAATACTGTATTTTTTTTTAAAGTGAGGTAGTGTCCAAAGATTCAATGTCCATTTAGGAATCAGATAGTGGAGGGGAAGAATTGCTGTGTGTGTGCCTTCAGGCTTCTGTATCTCCTACCTGATGGTAACAGTAAGAAAAGGGCATGCCCTGGGTGCTGGAGGTCCTTAATAATGGACGCTGCCTTTCCGAGACACCACTCCCTGAAGATGTACAACTTTGTAGGCTATTACTCAAGATGGAGCTGACTAGATTTACAAACTTCTACAGCTTCTTTCGGTCCTGTCCAATATCAATTCTCACCTCCCTTTTACTCTTTATACAACTGAAAAAAAACTTATAGTATCCTGCTTTAGGTTATTGGCTAGTTTGCCCTCATATTTAATCTTATCCCTTCTTGTAGCTTTTTTAGTTGCCTTTTGTTGGATTTTAAAAGCTTCCCAATTATCCAGCTTCCCACTCACTTTTGCTACCTATATGCCCTTTCCTTGGCTTTTACGCAGTCTTTAACTTCCGTTGTCAACCATGGTTGCCTACCCCTGCCAATTGAGAACTTCTTCCTCTGTGGGACATATCTACCTTGTGCCTTGTGAACTCTTCCCAGAAACCTCAACCATCTCTGCTCTGCCATCATCCCCGCCAGTATCCTTCTCCAATTCACCTGGGCAAGCTCCTCTCTCATGCCTCTGTAATTCTCTTTATTCCATTGTGATAATTGTGATTTATGCTTCTCCCTCTCAAATTGCAGTATGAATTCAATCATAATACGATCACTGTGTCCCAAGGGTTTCTTTACGTTGAGCTCCCTAATAAGATCTGGGTTATTACACAACACCCAATCTAAGATGGCCTTTCCCTGAGTAGGCTCAAGCACAACTGCTCTAAAAAGCCATCTTGTAGGCATTTAACAAATTGTTTGAATGCAAAGTAAAACTGGTTTCACTGATTAACACATTAGCGTTTTGCCAGTGGATTAAATGTTCAGGATTCAAGATACAAGATTGTTTAAAATCATTTGCAGCACACGTGTAAAAGATAGATAGCTACTTTATTAATCCCAAAGGAAATTACAGTGTCACAGTAGCATTACAAGTGCACAGATACAAATATTAGAAGAGAAGTAGAAAGAATAAAAAAATAAGTTACTACCAAACAGTAGTGGGTCATCACTTTCTCAGCGATAGGTTGACTCATAGACCCTAATGGCTGAGGGTAAGAATGACCTCATAGTGCGCTCTTTTGAGCAGTGAAGTTGTCTTAGTCTATTGCTAAACGTGCTCTTCTGTTAAGCCAAGGTAGCATGCAGAGGGTGAGAAATATTGTCCAGAATTGCCAGGATTTTCCATAGGGTCCTTTGTTCTACCACAGCCTCTAGCATGTCCAGCTTGACTCCTGTATCAGAGCCAGACTTTCTAATCAGTTTACTGAGCCTGGTGGATCACCCATGTGGCTGCCACTGCCCCAGCACACCACCACATAGAAGATTGTACTGGTGACAACAGACTGTTCAGACATGTAAAGGAGAAGCCTTCATATTCCAGAGGACCTCAGTCTCCTCAGGAAGTAGAGGCAACTCTGGCCCTTCTTGTACACAACCTCTGTGTTGGAGACCCATCAAATCTGTCATCCAGGTGCATCCCCAGGTATTTGCAGATTCTCACCACATTCAGGTCCTCACCACCAATGGTAACAGGGAGCAGCGCAGGCTTAGTCTTCCTAAAGTCCATCACCATCTCCTTTGTCTTACTGATGTTGAACTGCAGATATTTAGCTTAGTCCTCGCCTTCTGTCCCACAAGTCTCTACATTTAATGGATCATCCTTTGCAAAGTTCTGCCAACTTCAATGAGATTCTGCCACTAGAAATGTCTTACCACTCCCTGTCACCTTTCTGTATTATAACTCCCTGCTCTGATCTTCCACCTCCAGCAAACACTCAACTGCATACAATACTTCTCTAGGCAACTTTAAGAGATGGAACATCTATCCCTTTACCTCTTCCTTTGCCACTGTCTATGGACCCAAAGATACCCTCAGGTGAAGCTGTGATTTAGTTGCAATTCTTCCAGTCTGATGTACTACACTCAGTGCTCAGAATGTCCATATTGAATATCCAAGCTCAATTATATGACGGCTTTGCAGAGTACCCACATGGACAACCCTGACCTTCATGTTGCCTTCAGCATTAGTTTTCCATACCAGTCCATTCTGGCTGATCTGGTTACAGCATCTTGTACTGCTATGGAAAGGCCTAGTGAAGATTGAGGAACAAAACTCATGTTTCTTTTGGGTGTGGGCAGCCTTACAGACTCAATAGTGAATTTTCCATCTCCGGGTATTTCTTTTCTCTATCTGTATCAGAACTGGCCATTTCTGCTTTAGTTCATTCTTTTGTTATATAGGCCCAGTCTTTCTACACTCGCAGGGCCTAATCCGTGAGCCATCCTTTATAACTTCTGCATTTTACCACTTTTACTTCCCTTTCTTTGAGTTCTCTCTCTCTAACTGCCCTCATTTCATTGTTTTTATGTTCTTCACTCTGGCTTCCCTCAGTAACCTAGTCACCAGATTACTTTGCATACGGTTTACTCCCACAGCAGCCCTGGCCTTATTCTCTAAAAGATATCCCTTTTGCCTCAGCTATCCCTCCCCCCAATCTCTCTGTAATTTAACTTCTTTTCTCTATTTCCCAGTCTGACAAGCGTTTACTGTTTCCCTTTCTGCAGATGTTCGAACTGCTGAGTGTTTCGGCATTTTCTGTTCTCCCAACATCTGCAGCTTTTCTGATTTTTACCAATTTGACCCCCTGGGGCAAGAGCGTAGGACATCTATATGCTGGTGATCTATCCTGCTGTGAAAAGTGCAACAGCAATGAGCATGTATGTACATATAAACAATTGATGTGGCAGTGTCCACAAATCTGTACGTGGTGACTGTACAAGTTTTAGCAAAGACTTTATTGTACTTATGTGGCAAATACAATTAGAGCAATATTTTCTGCATGATCAAAGACTTGGTCAACTGTACCAATACCAAACACATCAAGGAGACATATATTATAATGACTATCATATGTTTGACTAAAGTAATTTTGCAAAGAGTAAATTCTTCTGGTGACCTAATACTTTTTACAGTCTCAAGATCAGTTAATTAAGAAATATCTGGCATTATGTAGCTCATCACAATGTTTCAAATAGTTCAAAAAAATTCTTAACTCTCTTGCTAAACAGCATACAAACTTCCTGGAATTTACCAACTATTGCACAGTTATTCCAATTAAGTGCTAATCAAATTGTCATAACTGCTTCACTCACATCATGACTTTTTGTTCCAGCAAAGCTAGAACTTGCCAATTCGTGAAAATAAAAATGTCAGCAGCAATTAATAATCCACAAATCGCCAGAGGTCTAAAAAGAAAAGAACTAGAAATAAAACCAGCTTGGATTCCAAATATTTTAAATACATCATTCCTAAAACTTGTTTTTGCCGATACCAATGGAGAAGTTGTATTCAGCAAATCTAAAATAATTTTAGCTGATTTATAGGAATCTCCCAGTTAGGGATATTCACATTTTACTGCATTTGGTGGATTACGTATAAAGCTGAAGACACAAGAGACTTGTGGGTATTAGATTCTGGAAAAAGAAGCAATCTGCTGGAGGAACTCCAGTTGTGGTCAAGCCACAACTGTGAGGAAAGGAGTTGCCAACATTTTCGAGTCAAAACCCTGCATCGGGACTGAAAGTTCATGATACGATGGTGGGGGGGCTTATCAACAACAACGATGAGTTGGCATACAGAGAGGAGGTGGAAGAGCTAGAGGTCTATTGCCAGGTAAATAACTTCTTCATTAATGTCAGCAAGACAAAGGAGATGATTATTGACTTCAGGAGAACATGCACCGCTCAACTGCCCCTTTACATTGGCAGCACCTTTGTGGAAACTGCAAACAGTTTCAAACTCCTGGGAGTTTGGTACCATGCGTATGGTCCCAGAACATGTCCTGCGCAGTCAAGAAAGCTCACCAACACCTCTACCTTCAGAGGAGGCAGAAAGGAGTTGGACGATACACATCTATATTCATGTCATTTTACAGGTGCGCAGTAGAGAGAATCCCAACAAGCTGCCTCTCTGCGTGGTATAGAAACTGCACTACAGTAGAGAGGAAGGCGCTACAATGGTTAGTCAAAACTACCTGATGCACCACTGGCACCAGCTTACCCACCATCAAGGGCATATATACAGAAAGGTGCTGGAAGAGGGAGAAGGCTACGTAGCATCCACGACAGGATCATGATTCAAGAGCAATTACTTTCCCCAAGCAGTAAGGCTGATCAACACCTAGACCCACTAACTCTACCATTATATTATTATTTCCCATATGTCACCCTATGTAGAACCCAGCATCACTTTATGAACAGACAATCAATCTATATACAGTATATAAGTTACCTTATATATTTATACATTGTGTTTTTATTGATATCATCATTAATATTATTATTGTGTTCTTTATTTCTTGTGCCTTATCATGCTGTATTAGATCCAGAGTAACAATTATTTCATTCTTCTTACACTTGTCTACAGAAAATGACATTAAACAATATTGAATCATGACTGCAGATCTTCTATGGGACTTAGTGATTGCCTTGGACCATAAGACATTGGAGCAGAATTAGGATGTTCCGCTCATTGAGTCTTCTCCACAGTTCCATCATCTATTATTATCCTTCTCAGCCCCATTCTCCTGTCTTCACCCCGTAACCCACAGGATTACATTGGAAACAAATCATCCTTACTAGTGACACTAGTAAAACTAGCCCGGTTCATGTCTCTGATCTGCATGGTCAATAAACATTTCAAATAAAACATTTTGGATTTTATTAATTACAGATTGAAACTCAATTAATTTGCATAACTGGAACTAAAACCTACCATGATCTCTACTATCATGTGCCGAAAGAATTAGCTAATGAGAATGTTAAATTATCTAAATTACTTGCCTTTGAGTATTTATTCATGATTTTCCATTTTGCAAAATGGAAGATGTAATGTCAACCATAGTAGGCTACAGGACTGAAAGGGTGTAGCTCCTTTTGAAGTTGAACTTTATAAATCCACTCCTTTTCAAGCTCAGATGAAGACATATAAAGTATTTTGCACCCTGTGGTCATGACCTTTCTGAAAATAACGTGTAACTCACAGGAATTTCACAGTTAATTGTGGGGCAATAATAGGTTTCCAGAGTCGCAATTCTTTACAAAGTAGACACATTACATCTGAAACTGTATGTGGCTTTCTATTTCCTACTGTGGGACAAATCTTCAGGTTAGTGTCTGTGCAGGAAGCCGATGGTCTGAGAATCACATGGTTTTCCCAAAGATAAACAAAAGAGGATTAACATAGCACATACGCCATAATTGAAAGGATTGAAATAGAGTATCAAGTGTTAACTACTCAAAAGCTGGCTAAAAAAAAGAATACTCTCTGAGTATTTAGCTTCATCATATCAACTTTATTTATTTATTTAGAGATACAGCATGGAACGGGTCCTTCTGGGCCTTTGAGCTGTGTCACCCAGCATCCTACTGATTTAACCTTATCCTGATCACAGGACAATTTACAATGACCCACAGGACCATAAGAATGCCACTAACTGGTATGCCTCTGAACAGTGGAAGGAAATCGGAGCACCTGGAGGAAACTCACGCAGCTCAAGGGGAGAACGTACAAACTCATTACAAATGCCGCTGGAATTAAACTCGAAACTCAGATACCCTTCGCTGTCATAGTATAGCGCTAACCACTATGCTACTGCGATGCCCTAAATGTGAAATTTCCAATTTAAATCGGCCAATAGCGTCACACTGCACAACATTAGTATACAGATTTATTGGAAGATCGAACACCTCAATAGCTTGGTGAGATTTAGAATTTTCTGTGAATTTTCCTTACAGCCAGCAGATTACTCAGCAGCAGTGAGGAAATATCAGCTCAACAGAGACAAAAAAGGAAAAAGATAGAGAGAAGAGTCACCCATGTTAATATCTCTGAAGGCAAGCTTTCTGTAGGAAATGCCAATTAGATGTTACAGTGGTGCTGAATATCCTGCATCTGGTTCCTTTCCATTACCCTGACCTCTTCAAGTGACATGATTAAAGCGACAACAATGTGTAACTCATTCAGAAACAGCTCCGTGGATTAATTCCACCCACAGTCAACAGAATCTCTGTTGCTCAGGTTTGTTCACCGTGACCTGTGATGGTAATTAGAGAACAGAGACTCTTTTTTATAAAAACGTCATTTCTATTCTCGCACTCAGAGTGCAGATTCCCTTTGATTATTTCTCATTAATCCAAGACTGGCAACTGCAGAATCACAAATGCTTCCTGATTTGAAATAGAATTGCATGTGGGAAATCTTTACACAAACAAAGTAAGAGCATTTTCATTAAAATAAAGTCCCTAAACAAACTTGATTGAATTTCAAATTTACTTACAATGTAGTAATTGTTTTGAAACCTTTCACTGAAAGCTTTCTGGAGGCTCTAAGGCTGCAATCCTACCACACATTAAATTAATTTTTAATATCAGATAATGAATGGAGAAGAATGCAACTCGTATGAATCATAAAATAGCAAATGGAAACTTACTTTGCAAGGAACTTTTTCTCAAAACAGTACACATAAAATACTGGAGGAACTCAGCATGTCAGGCAGCATCTATGAAAATTAAAAAGCAGTCAGCTTTTCAGACCAAGACCCTTCTGAGCCTGAATGGCCTTGGCCCGAAATGTCGACTGTATATTCATTTCTATAGATGCATCCCGACCTGCTGAGTTCCTCCAGCATTTTGCGTGTGTTGCTTTGGATTTCCAGCTTCTGTAGACTTCCTTAGGTTTATAACTATTTCTTAAAATTATTTTTAAGCTCTTTTTTTTTCCCCCCAGCCCCATAATCTTACCAATGTTTTAAAACACATACACTCTTTCACCTCTGGCCAGTATTGATTGTTTCACTACTAGTATCTGAATCCTAAAGTCTTCATACATCATTTCAGCTCTTTGCCTCTCTTCCTTCCTGAAGATCATCTTAAAACCCACTTTTGTGACTCTGGTTTAGGTCGTTGGTCCCATTATCTCTGAATAGCTCGAAGTTAAAATTTGTCACCATTGCTCTTTGGAAGTGTCATGGATTGCTTATTCTATAGGGAACGACATATAAATGAAAAAATTGAAGAGTAAAATTGTCAGAGAGAGGGAGAGAGAGAAATATTTCATGTCGGTGGCTCTTCATTGGAACTGGAAGTGTCTGAGACTAAACATGTTTTAGGTTAAAGAGAGGTGGAGGGGTGGAGAGAACAAAAGAAATGCCTATGATTGAGTGAAGGTCGAAGTTGTCAAGATGCTATATCTTTAATCATGGATAATCTTTCTGTAGGTATGTAGGTGGAGGAAATAAACCAATTACGTGCTGGAACCGTGAGATGCAGAACACATCAAATGCTTGAAATTTAAATGAAAAGAATGTTGGAAATACTCATCAGATCAGGCAGTATCAACAGTGAGAAGAGCTGAACTAATGCCATCAATTTGTAGCATTAATTAAGTTACCAACCTACAGCATTAACTCATTTTTAATTTCCCCAAACACACTACTTAATCTGATGAGTATTCCTAGCAATCTCTTATGAATCTTATTTCAGACTCCCTATAAATCAGCGAACACACAAGAATTTTGGAATGTGCTTACAAGAACAACAGTGGTAGACACAGCTTAGGCCCTTGGCTCTTTACACAGTTGATCTTGTACCTCAGCAGCACTGTCCCATATTAAGCCCACATCCCTCGATTTCCACTGGATTCACTAAACATTCAATAATCTAGTAATCTCCTTCATGAATGTACTCAGAAATTGAACCTCCATGCCTGCCTGATTTGCGGGAGATTCTGAAGATTCACCCTCTGGGTGGACATTTCTTCTCAACTCGGGTACGAAGGGTGACTGGATTCAGGCTGATGAAGGTTAGGGTTGAAGAGTTGAAACATTATGGTTCATAAGGAGGAATTACAATTTATGAAGTTGGAAATGGTTAATTCGGCTGGATGATGGTTGCTGAGCTGGATTACGGTTAATGAAATGTTGTTAAGGTTAAATAAAACATGGTTAATATTAAGAGCATTCCAGGAATGTGTTCAATTTTCCAGCAATTGACAGTTAATTACCCACACATGGCAATGGTCAGGGGAAAAATCATAACAGGTTCTTTTTCCATTTTCCTTGAATACTTCTATTTATTTTATAATAGCTTTTTGGACATAACAGATAAGACAGTCTGATGAACAGACACAATTCATCGGAACAATGAAGTAGGTGAAAGTCAAAAACTGTGGGTGGAGGAAACGTGAAATAAAAGTAGATAATGTTGGGAATGCTCCGCAGATTGGCAGATGTTTCAGGTTGATGACATTTCATCAAACACAGGAAAGATTAGAAGTCAGAGCGACACACACAAAATGCTGGAGGATCTTAGAAGGACAAGCAGCATCTACGGAAATGACAGTTGACATTTCGGACTGAGACCCTTCATCAGGAGGGTCTCAAATAGGTTCGAAATTAAACAAGTTTTAAGTAAGCAGATGGAGAAAACAGAATATGGTATATGGACAGGAGAGGAATGGAGGGTTATGGGCTGACTGCAGGTCGGTGGGACTAGGTGAGAGGAAGCGTTTGGCACAGACCAGAAGGGCCAAGATGGCCTGTTACCATGCTATAATTGTTATATGGTTATATGAAAGAGAAGTGGTGGAGGTGGAGAGAGGTTGAAAGACGGAGAAGCTCGTGTTGTTAGTCGAAGTAATGAAGGTTTGTTGATCACATTATCTTATGTACTTCTACTTACATCTCTTTCACATGGATCAGGTATGGCTAAAGCCTTCACCACCCTTTCTCAGCTAGTACCACCACATATTGTCTCATTTAGTCTCTTGATTGTTCATACGACTTGTAGAGAGAATTTCCAGTATATCCTGTTTTTAGTTAAGGGAGTATCTGTTCACTTCCAATTGGCAAGGAATTATTACATTGTAAGGAAGGTGAGATTGGTGGGTACTGTTAGGAGTATTAGGTGGGGTAGTTAGAAGAAGGTAGCTGAATGATGAAACCTTTCCCTAAGGCCAAAGGTTTTGGTGAGGAACAAATGGATGAGACAGGATTTGAGTGAAAGTGATGAGGTTGTTTTTTATTTCTGTTCAGGCTCCATGAAGATGCAGTTAGACTTTGCAAAGGTGCTCAGTAAATTCTGAGGCCCTACCCTCTGGGGACCTAGATTCCGCCACTACAGGAAACATCCTCTCCACACCCATGCATGGAGGATACAATGCACGGCGTTGCAAGAGATTGCAGAGAGTTGCATGCTGCAACACAGGTAGCACACTCCCCACCATTGAGGACAGTTTCAAGAGGCGGTGCCTCAGGGAACAGGCATCCATCATTAAGGACCCTCACCATATGTGACATGCCCTGTTCTTACTACCATCAGGGAGGAAATACAGGAACCTGAAGATCCACACTCGACATTACAGGAATAGCTTCTTCCCCTCTGCTGTCAGATTTCTGAACAGATCATAAACCCCAAAACACTACATTATTTCTCTTTTGCACTACTTATTAATTTATTGTAATTTATAGTAATTTGTTATGCCTGCACTGCACTGCTGCCACAGAGAAAACGAGTTTCACAACTGTGTCAGTGATAATAAACCTGATTAGGATTCACAAGTTGCACTAGTAGCTGCCACTCATCCCTTTTGGGGACTTCAGTTTAAGTAAGAACCTATACTGAGTTTAAGATACATACAGTTTTCTGCATACAAGCTTTAGATAAATAACTAAATAAAATCTATGCCATAGAGTCATGGAGTACAGCTCAGAAACAGGCCCTTCAACCCATCTGGTCCATGCAGAAACCATTTAAACTGCCTACTCCCAATGACCAAAGCCCTCCATACCTCTACTCTCCATGTATCTATCCAACTTTGAAATCTAGATCGCATGCACCTCTTGTGCTGGGAACTCATTCCACACTCTCATGACCCTCTGAGTGACTAAGGTTCTCCTCATGTTCCCCATGACCTCTGGATGTAGTCCCACCCAACCTCAGTGGGAAAAGCCTGCTTGCAATTACAGACAGACAGGCAGACAGACGGACAGACATACTTTATTGATCCCAAGGGAAATTGAGTTTCGTTACAGCCACACCAACCAAGAATACTGAAGAAATATAGCAATATAAAACCATAAATAATTAAATAATGATAAGTAAATTATTCCAAATGGAAATAAGTCCAGGACCAGCCTATTGGCTCAGGGTGTCTGACACTCCAAGGGAGGAGTTGTAAAGTTTGATAGCCACAGGCAGGAATGACTTCCTATGTCACTTAGTGTTACATCTCAGTGGAATGAGTCTCTGGCTGAATGTACTCCTGTGCCTAACCAGTACATTATGGAGTGGATGGGAGACATTGTCCAAGATGGCATGCAACTTGGACAGCATCCTGTTTTCAGACACCACCGTCAGAGAGTCCAGTTCCACCCCCACAACATCACTGGCCTTACGAATGAGTTTGTTGATTCTGTTGGTATCTGCTACCCTCAGCCTACTGCCCCAGCACACAACAGCAAACATGATAGCACTGGCCACCACAGCCTCGTAGAACATCCTCAGTGTCATCCAGCAGATGTTAAAGGACCTCAGTCTCCTCAGGAAAAAGAGACGGTTCTGACCCTTCTTGTAGACAGCCTCAGTGTTCTTTGACAGTCCAGTTTATTGTCCATTTGTATCCCCAGGTATTTGTAGTCCTCCACTATGTCCACACTGACCCCTTGGATGGAAACAGGGGTCACTGGTGCTTTAGCCCTCCTCAGGTCCACCACCAGCTCCTTAGCCAATTACCCAAACAATACCCCTCATAACTCTATCATTAATCTTATCACATTTCAAAACCCTATCCATTCCATCAATAATTTACAGAATTCATTTTACACCTTAAATGCAAAAGATAATGCTTAGTGAAGTGTGGATAAATATGAAGGTACAGTACAGGTTTTATTAAGAAGTGTACTGAAAAATAACCACTTAAGTCTATCAAAGCTAATTTTGATGAAGAGAAGATATTGTTTTACCAGCTGCAAAGGTGTATATCCAGCCTACTCCAACCCACTTCCCTTCCCAGCTCTGCTCAAAAATAAATCCAAAATGTAGACTTCTGCAGATTATACTTAGGATCAGTGGTTAGAAACAATTAAAATCTCCATGTGGAAATTCACCTATTTAAATAACAGATGGAGGGTTTTCATGCAAACATATTAATCATTAATTACTATCCAATGTCTTGATTCCTGAGCTTGTAATGTAGTGTGATGCTCTGCGTGGTGGGGGGGGAAGTGGTGGCGTGGTTGACAGCCTGCCCCTACATTTCTAATGACCAGTACTGTTTATTGTTCTTGCATTAAAATGCTTTTGTGGGATTATAAGACCATAACACATAGGATCTGAATTAGACCATTTGGCAGATCAAGTCTGCTCCACTATTCCATCATGGCTGATCCTTGTTTTTCTCCTCCTCAACCCCATTTCCCAGCCTTCTACCCGTAACAATAGACAATAGACAGTAGGTGCAGGAGTAGGCCATTTGGCCCTTCTAGCCAGCACCGCCATTCACTATGATCATGGCTGATCATACATAATCAGTACCCCGTTCCTGCCTTCTCCCCATATCCCTTGACCCCGCTATCTATAAGAGATTTATCTAACTCTCTCTTGAATACATCCAGAGACTTGGCCTCCACTGCCTTCTGGGGCAGAGCATTCCACATATCCACCACTCTCTGGGTGAAAAAGTTTTTCCGCATCTCTGTTCTAAATGGCCTACCCCTTATTCTTAAACTGTGGCCTCTAGTTCCGGACTCACCCATCAGCGGGAACATGCTTCCTGCCTCCAGTGTGTCCAATCCCTTAATAATCTTATATGTTTCAATCAGATCCCCTTTCATCCTTCTAAATTCCAGTGTATACAAGCCCAGTTGCTCCAATCTTTCAACATATGACAGTCCCGCCATTCCAGGAATTAACCGCATTTGTGAACCTATGCTGCACTCCCTCAATAGCAAGAATGTCCTGCCTCAAATTTGGAGACCAAAACTGCACACAATACTCCAGGTGGGGTCTCACCAGGGCCCTGTACAGCTGCAGAAGGACCTCTTTACTCCTATACTCAATTCCTCTTGTTATAAAAGCCAGCATGCCATTAGCTTTCTTCACTGCCTGCTGTACCTACATGCTTGCTTTCATTGACTAATGTACAAGAACACCTAGATCTTGTTGTACTTCTCCTTTTCCTAACTTGACTCCATTTAGATAGTAATCTGCCTTCCTGTTCTTGCCACCAAAGTGGATAACTTCACATTTATCCACATTAAACTGCATCTGCCATACATTTGCCCACTCACCCAACCTGTCCAAGTCACCCTGCATTCTCATAACATCCTCCTGACATTTCACACTGCCACCCAGTTTTGTGTCATCAGAAAATTTGCTAATGTTGCTTTTAATCCCTTCATCTAAATCATTAATGTATATTGTAAACAGCTGCAGTCCCAGCACCGAACCTTGCGGTACCCCACTGGTCACAGCCTGCCATTCCAAAAGGGACCCGTTAATCACTACTCTTTGTTTCCTGTCAGCCAGCCAACTTTCAATCCATGTCAGTACTCTGCCCCCAATACCATGTGCCCTAATTCTGCCCACTAATCTCCTATGTGGGTCATTATCAAAAGCTTTCTGGAAGTCCAGGTCCACTACATCCACTGGCTCTCCCTTGTCCATTTTCATAGTTACATCCTCAAAAACCTTTGATGCCATGTCCAATCAAGAACCTATCAATCTCTGCCTTAAATACATCCAGTGACCTGCCCTCCACAGCTGCACAAGGCAACAAATTTCACAAATTCACCACCCTCTAGCTAAAGAAATTTCTCTGTATCTCTGTTTTGAATGGACGCTCCTCTATCCTGAGGCTGTGCCCTCTTGTCCTGAGAAACATCCTTTCCACATCTACTCTGTCTAGGCCTTTCAACATTTGAAAGGTTTCAATGAGATTCACCCTCATCCTTCTGAATTCCAGCGAACACAGACCGACAGCCATCAAACGTTCCTCGTATGATAACCCCTTCATTCCTGGAATCATCCTTGTGAACCTCCTCTGGACCCTCTCCAATGCCAGCATATCTCTTCTGAGATGAGGAACCCAAAACGGTACACAGTTCTGAAGGAGAGTCCTCACCAGTGCCTGATAAAGCCTCAGCATCACATCCCTGCTCTTGTATTCTACATCTCTTGAAATGAATGCTAACATTGCACTTGTCTTCCTCACCACCGACTCAACTTGCAAGTAAACCTTTAGGGTGTTTTGCACAAGGACTCCCAAGTCCCTTTGCATCTCAGATTTTTGGATTTTCTCCCTGTTTAGAAAATAGCCTGCACATTTATTTCTACTAGCAAAGTGCATGACCATGCATTTTCCAACATATTTCATTTGCCACTTTCTTGCCCATTCTCCTAATCTGTCTAAGTCCTTCTGCATCCTACCTGTTTCCTCAGCACTACCTGCTCCTCCACCAATCTTCATGTCATCTGCAAACTTGGCAACAAAGCCATCTATTTCATCATCTAAATCATTTATATACAGCATAAAAAGAAGTGGTCCCAAAACCAACTCCTGCGGAACACCACTAGTCACTGGCAGCCAACCAGAAAAGGATCCTTTTATTCCCACTCACTGCCTTCTTCCAATCAGCCAATGCTCTAACCATATTAGTAACTTCCTTGTGATACCTCAGGCTCTTAACTTGGTAAACAGACTCATGTGTGGCACTTTGTCAAAGGCCTTCTGAAAGTCCAAATATACAACATCCAGTGCATCCCCTTTATCTAGCCTACTTGTAATCTCCTCAAAGAATTCCAACAGCTTTGCCAAGCAATTTTCCCTTAAGGAAACCATGCTGACTTTGTCCTATCTTGTCCTGTGTCACCAAATACTCCATCACCTCATCCTTAAACATTGACTCTTCCCAACCACTGAGGTCAGGCTAACTGGTCTATAATTTCCTTTCTGCTGCCTTCCTTCTTTCTTAAAGAGTGGAGTGACATTTGTGATTTTCCAGTCCTCTAGCACCATGCCAGAGTCCAATGATTTTTGAAAGATCATTTCTAATGCTGCCCCAATCCCTAATGCTACCTCTTTCAGAGCCCTAGGGCGCAGTTCATCTAGTCTGGGTAACTTATGTGCTTTTAGCTCTTCCAGCTTTTTGAGCATCACTGCACCCACCTCTCTTCCTTCACACACTAGAACATCTCGAACACTGCTAGTGTCTTCCACAATGAAGACTGATGCAAAATACTCATTTAGTTCATCTGCCATCTCCTTGTCCCCCGTTAGTATTTCTCCAGCCTTACTTTCTAGCCGTCCTATATCCACTACAAACTCGTTTTTATTTTTTACAATCTTGTAAAAAGCTTTTACTATCCACTTTGATATTATTTACTAGCTTGCTTTCATATTTCATCTTTTCCCTTCTATTTCTTTAGTTGTTTTCTGCAGGTTTTTAAAAACTTCCCAATCCTCTATCTTCACATTAATTTTTGGTTTGTTATATGCCCTCTCTTTTGTTTTTGCATTAGCTTTGACTTCCCTTGTGATGCACCATCAATAACTCTCGGAGACGTGAGGCGAGATATAGGCTTTTATTGGCTGGAAGAAAGAACAAGCAGCAAGTGACCACCACACTACATCCTGGAGACTGTGGCAGGGGCTGTGCCTCCAATCGCCTTTATACCGGGGTCTGTGGGAAGAGCCACAGGAGCAGTCAGCGGGGAGGGGGGGGGCGTGTCCAGACAGGTATATGTAGTTCACCACATTCACCCCCCCTTTGTTTTAAAAGAGAGTCCCCATGGGGTGAAGTTTCTTACAAGTATATTTACAGGTTAAGTCTATCAGGTGGTCGAATCTGTCGCTGCGATCTACGTAGCACCGGCTGTGATTGCACAGGTGCAGGTGGTGATTGCACCGGAGACGGTGGTTGTGCTGGTTCTGGCCTGACTGGAGGCGTCAGCCCACTAGGCGTCAGTGATCCCTCATGTGTGTGCGAGGCGCCTGGTATATGCGCGTGCGAGACGCCCGGTATAGGAGTATCGTGAGGAGTCTGTGTAGGGCTTGGTGTGCGCGGTGTCACCTCGGGTACAGGGTTCATAGTTACTGGGGAGTGTTCAGGGTAGTTGTCTGCTGCTCCTGCGGGCGCCAGGTCGCGGACAGAGACCGTGTCCTCCCGCTCATCAGGTAAGACCACGTAAGCATACTGGGGGTTCACATGTAGTAGGTGAACCCTCTCAACCAGCAGGGATTATTTATTACTCCTCACATGTTTCCGGAGCAGCACTGGCCCTGGGGACGTCAGCCAAGCCGGTAGGGGGGTCCCAGTGGCAGACTTCCTGGGAAAAGAAAAGAGGCGCTCATGAGGAGTGGCATTGGTGGACATACATAACAGGGAGTGGATAGAGTGGAGTGCCTCAGGGAGGACCTCCTGCCATCGAGAGACCGGCAACCCCTTTGACTTAAGGGCTAAAAGTGTGGCCTTCCACACCGTGGCATTCTCCCTCTCCACCTGTCCATTTCCCCGGGGATTATAGCTCATGGTCCTACTAGTAGCAATACCCCTAGCCAGCAGGTACTGGCGCAGCTCGTCACTCATAAAGGAGGACCCTCTATCACTGTGGATATAGCAGGGATATCTGAACAGAGTGAAGAGCTGGCGCAGGGCTTTTATGACGGACGTGGCTGTGGTGTCAGGGCAGGGGATGGCGAAGAAGAAGCGCGAGTACTCATCGATAATGTTGAGAAAGTAGACATTGCGGTCAGTGGAGGGAAGGGGGCCCTTAAAGTCAACACTCAGTCGCTCAAAGGGGTGGGTGGCCTTGATAAGCTGCGCCTTGTCAGGACGGTAGAAGTGCGGTTTGCACTCAGCGCAGACTTGGCAGTCCCTGGTCATCGTCCTGATGTCCTCAAGGGAGTAAGGCAGGGTCCGGGCTTTCATGAAATGGTAAAATCGGGTGACCCCCCGGGTGGCAAAGATCTGCATGGAGGACGTATAGCTGGTCGAGCTGCGCGCTGGCACACGCTCCCCAGGATAGGGCATCGGGGGCTCATTGAGCCTTCCAGGCCGGTACAGGATATCATAGTTGTAGGTAGAGAGTTCTGTCTCCACCACAAAATTTTATCATTTTTGATTTTGCCCCGCTGTTGGTTGCTGAACATGAACGCAACTGAGCACTTGTCGGTCAGCAAGGTGAACCTTTTGCCGGTGAGATAGTGCCTCCAGTGCCTAATAGCTTCCACTATGGCCTGGGCTTCTTTCTCCATTGCAGAGTGCCGAATTTCAGGGCCTTGAAGGGTACGAGAAAAGAATGCTACTGGCCTTCCTGCCTGATTGAGGGTAGCAGCCAGCGCGAAATCAGAGGCGTCACTCTCTACTTGGAAGGGAATGGTCTCTCCACCAAATGCATCGTTGCTTTGGCAATGTCCCCTTTAATGTGGCTGAAGGCCGCGCAGGCCTCGGCAGAGGGGGGAGATGTGGTGGACTTGACCAGGGGGCGGGCCTTGTCTGCGTAATGAGGGACCCATTGGGCATAATAGGAAAAGGAGCCCAGGCACCGTCTGAGGGCTCTGAGGGTGGTGGGAAGAGGGAGTTCTAACAAGGGGCGCATACAGTCTGGATCAGGGCCAATGACCCCGTTCTCCACAACATACCCAAGGATAGCGAGTCGGGCGGTTCCGAACACACACTTGTCCCTGTTATAAGTAAGGTTCAGGGCTTTGGCCACTTGGAAAAATTGTTGGAGGTTGGTGTTGTGATCTGGCCAGTCGTGACCACAGATGGTGATGTTATCCAGATAGGGAAATGTGGCCTTCAGTTGGCACTGGTCCACCATCCGGTCCAAGTCCCTCTGGAAGACAGAGACACCATTTGTGACACCGAAGGGGACGCGCAGGAAGTGATAGAGCCTGCCGCCCGCCTCGAAGGCGGTGTAGGGGCGGTCCTCTGGGCAGATGGGGAGCTGGTGGTAAGCAGATTTCAGATCTATGGTCGAGTACACCTTGTACTGAGCTATCTGGTTGACCATATCCGCGATGCGGGGTAGGGGGTACGTGGCAAGCTGTGTGAACCTATTGATGGTTTGACTATAGTCCACGACCATCCTATTTTTCTGCCCGGTCCGAACAACAACCACCTGGGCCCTCCAAGGGCTTGAGCTTGGCTCAATGATCCCCTCCCTGAGCAGCCACTGCACCTCCGACTGAATGAAGGCCCTGTCCCCCGCGCTGTACCTCCTGCTTTTAGTTGCCACAGGTTTACAGTCGGGGGTCAGGTTGGCGAACAGAGATGGGGGATGGATCTTGAGGGTGGAGAGGCTGCAAGTGGTGTCTGTAGCATGGCTATCGGCATGATGCTGGGTGGGATGTGTGGTTCGGTGTGTGTGTGTGGTCAGTAGCGGGGTATATGACGAAGTCCCACAACACTGAGGATTCCTGACAGTGAGTGGTGGGAGGGGCCTGTCATATGCCATAGTCACACTTTCGAGGTGGCTCTGGAAGTCCAGCCCCAATAGCACAGGGGCACACAGTTGAGGCATGACCAGTAGCGCAAAGTCCCGATATTCTGTGCCCTGCACCACCAATGTCGCTACACAACCCGCCCGGATGTCTGTAGAATGTGACCCAGTAGCCATGGTGACCCTCTGGCTTACCGGCCGTGTCACGAGTCCGCAGCGTTGCACCGTGTCCGGGTCAATAAAACTCTCAGTGCTGCCCATGTCAAACAGGCAGCTAGTCCTGTGCCCCTCCACCAGGATGTCCATCATTGACCTTGCAAGCTGGTGTGGGGTGCTTTGGTCGAGGGTCACGGAGGCCAGAGTTGAATCGCCGTCTTGGTGCCCGGTAAGCACCCATGGGTCGGGGGCAGGGTGAGGTGGTGCCGACAAAGATGGCCACCCCCATGTCTCGCACGAGGTGGGCAGGCAAGATGGCCGCCCCATGCCTTGCACGAGGCGGGCAGACAAGATGGCGGTCCCCATGCCTCACATGCGGCGCTGCCCGACCCCGCTCGTGGTTCAGACTTACAGACCTTGGCGAAATGGCCCTTCTTTCCGCAGCCGGAGCAGGTAGCTTCTCGGGCCGGGCAGCGTTTTCAGGGGTGCTTTTCGAGTCCGCAGAAGTAACATTGCACGGACTTGTAACTGGCAACAGCTGTGGTCGGTTTCGGGGAGCTCATGGACTCGCGACTGGCAGCAGCCGAGGTCGATTCGCTCGCGGGTGACGGGGTCTTCAGCGTCCACGGAACCAGCAGGGTATCGCGTGGCTAGACAGCATCAGTGTTGTGCAGAGCAGCCTCCAGCGTGTCGGCCATCTTGATCGCCGAGCGTAAGGTAAGATCGGCATTTTCCAGCAGCCGCTGGCGCACATACACTGACCTGGTCCCCGTAACGAAGGCGTCTCGTATCAGGAGCTCCGCACGCTATTTCGCCTTCAGTCCCTTGCAGTCGCAGGCCCACACCAGTGTCTGTAGGGCTCGGACAAACTCCCCGCTCAACTCGCCGGTTCACTGCCGCCGCGTCGCTAAGCGATGTCTTGCGTAGACGGTGTTCACCGGCCGCAGGTACTGTCTTTTGAGGGCGTCCAGTGCCCCTTGGTAGGTCGGCAGGTCCCTGATAAGGGAGAAGACTTTTGGGCTGACCCTGGAAAGGAGGATTTTGTGCATTGTGGCAGGCTCAGTCACTGGAATCGCTTCCAAGTATGATTGGAAGCATGCAAGCCAGAGTTCAAAGGCAAGAGCTGCTTCTGGAGCTTGAGGGTCCAAGTCTAATTTTTCCAGACGTAAAATACTTTCCATGTTTTAAAACTTCCAGCCAATAAAATTGATGCACCATCAATAACTCTCGGAGACGTGAGGCGAGATATAGGCTTTTATTGGCTGGAAGAAAGAACAAGCAGCAAGTGACCACCACACAACATCCTGGAGACTGAGGCCGGGGCTGTGCCTCCAATCGCCTTTATACTGGGGTCCGTGGGAGGAGCCACAGGAACAGTCAGCGGGGGGGGGGGGGGGGGGGGCGTGTCCAGACAGGTATGTGTAGTTCACCACACCTTGTCAGCCATGGTTGTATTATTTTGCCATTTGAGTATTTCTTCATTTCTGGAATACACATGTCCTGCACCTTCCTCATTTCCCCAGAAACGCACACCATTGCTGCTCTGCTGACATCTCTGCCAGCAGCTCTTTCCAATTTACTTTGGCCAACTCCTCTCTCATACCACTGTAATTTCCCTTACTCCACTGAAATACTGCTGTGTCAGACTTTATTTTATCCCTATCAAATTTCAAGTTGAACTCAATCATATTGTGATCACTGGTTCCTAAGGGTTCTTTTACCTTAAGCTCCCTAATTGCCTCCAGTTCATTACATAACACCCAATCCAGCATAGCTGATCCCGTAGTAGACTCAATGAGAAACTAGAAATCCATCTCTCAGTCATCCAACAAACCTCACTCTCTTGAAATCCATTACCAACCTGATTTTCCTAATCAACCTATTATGGTGGGATGTTCCTGGTCATTTTTTGTTACATTTTAGCTTGGGTTATACAGTTATTCACTTGTGTGTTTGTGGGTCACCTTAACTGTAACCAGGGCATGTGATGGTCACCTCCCTGGTCTGCAAGAGATTGTCTGGGTGATGCTGGCCGGTCTGTTTTGGTGTGTATCGCAATAAAAATTGTTGCTGAGTTAAAGAGCTTCTTCTTTTGTCATTATGGACCAAATGCTTGCCGCACTGGTGTCAGGTATTGGTTCCGAAATTGACAAAGAGATTGAAGAACTACGACGTCAATTAGAGCGCCTTAAAACTTGGGGAATGAGTTGAGGGACCAAGTACTTTGCCTCCCCTGCACCAGGCTCATGAAGGCGAGACCCGGAGGGAGAACCTGGGAACTGAGCACCGTGCCTTCCCAGGGAACCTGGCCGGGGCGAGCATACCCAGGATCCCCAACTCAGGGGACACGGTGGAACGCATACCCACACCGGGGAACCCAAGACCCCACAGGCACGTGAGGGTGGGCCTCATGGCAGACGCCGGCGGAGCAAGAGGAAGACCGAAGGGTCTCTACAATTAGTGCTACCAGGTCCACCTTGAAGCTCCCCAGATACAGCGGTACCAGTCGCCCAGAGCCTTATCTGGCACAGGTCCACCTTGCCACATGGCACACCAGATGGGGCCACATCGAGACGGCGGTGCGGGTGCACCTTTCCCTGGCACTGGAGCGAGGTTCCTTGCACGCCCTGCTTGACCTAATGCTGGCGGAGCAGCGTGACTACAGGGCGCTGGAGTGGCGTTTTGAGCAGAGGTCGTTGGTGGAAGCAACGAGGGAAGAACTGTGCAGTGGACGGTGCCATATGGGAGATAACTCGGGGGCGTTTGCAGCAGATCTCCACCACTGTGCTCGGTGTGGCTACCCCAAGTTCTCCGTTTGCAGCAGATCTCCGCCACTGTGCTCGGTGTGGCCACCCCAGGTTCCCTCCCGCGGCCCAGCAAAAGCTTGCCTCCCACAACTTTGTAAAGATGCTGACGCCGGAGCACCTTCGGAAACGTGTTCGCCTGACGTCGCCGTCATCGTTGGACGAGGTGCTGGCCGAGGCGGAGAGGGCAGAAGCAATTTTAGCCCCCAAAGTGTTCCAGCACACAGCGAGCCTGGGGTTGTGTCACCGAAGGTGAGGAGGAGCCCGTGAGACAGGTCTGACCGGTGCCATGCCGACCCTGCCGCGGGCCATGAAACCATCTTTAATGTGTATTGTCTACTTGTAGTGAAGTAGTTGTGTTAGTCACTGTTTTGCATACATAGCACCAAATTTGTAATAAAGAAATGTTGAATAAAAAAAAAGAGGCTGCTGCATAGTAATAAATAAAAGTGCCTTGTAATAAATCCTTTAGTTTGTACATGGATCTCCCAGCCACGTCACCTTTGTGGGATGGAGGAGACAGTGTACCACAGGTACGTGGAATGTGAGAGGCTGCAGCCCCTTTTTGTGTATTTGTGTGGGCTGCTTCTCGCCCTCTGGTTGCATTTTAGCCCCACCCTATTTATATACGGTCATCCAGTAAGGAGGGGTTACGGAGGGATGAGGATGTCCTTGTCAACTTGCTCCTGGGGCTGGCAAAATCAGCCATCCGTGGGTCTTGGAAACGGATGGGGGAAGATCTGCCCGCGTAGACTGCCTGGCAACATTTAATGTTTAAGGGGTATGTTCGTGCCTGGGTAAATATTGAAAAGGAACACGCGCAGTCCACGGCGACCTTAGAGGCGTGCCGGGACCATTGGGCTCCATGGGGTGTAATTGCCATCATAGGTAGAGATGGAAACATTTTGCTTTAATGTGTATTGTCTACTTGTAGTGAAGTAGTTGTGTTAGTCACTGTTTTGCATACATAGCACCAAATTTGTAATAAAGAAATGTTGTATAAAAAAAAAAGATATACCACATCGGTCATGCGCCTCTCCCGGTCCCTTCCAGTGGCCTCCAAGCCTGGGAAATGGTCCCTTCTTCCGCGTGAGATAGTAGAGTCATACTGAGTCACGACAATGCAGCATTCGGCCCGGCTCCTTCTGGGACAAACAGTTCCACATTCTGCCTGTACCCAACCAGTAGAAGCCTTCTCACCGCCTGCCCAACATCTTTGCAACTCTGAAACGGCCGGCCCATGCACTGATCGCAGCACTGCGGTGCAAAGCTCCCAGGGGACCAGCAGCTACAAAAGATTCTGCCACCACCGGAACAGCAACCCCTCACGCACCTCCACCGTTCCCCACTGTGAGTATAGGGCTTTGGTCTCCGGGTCCAGGGCGGAGACCACTCCCCACTCTGCCCATTGTCCCACACTCAGCCATCCCCTTACTTGGCCAGCACAGAATCGCTCACCCGTTCGCTGTGCAGCTGCTGGTCCATGGTGGGAAGGTCGTCACCGGCTGTCACAGCCCGTGGTTCAGCCGTGTAGCGTCGGGCCGCTGTGGGGTGAGCTGCACTGCTGTGGGCCGCTCTGAGACCGGTGGTGGTTGTTGCTGCTTCTGCCTGATCTGCTTTCTGGAGCTGCCCCGCCAGAGAGCCACGGGCTTCGGCACCGAAGTCGAGTGTTGCCCCCGGCATATCCACGTGGGCTGCCCGGCGAGGTCCGGCCCGATGATGCAGGACGACTCTCGGATGTCGGCAAGCCACACCCCGTGCTCCACTGCGATGCGCAGCCCCCTCTTCCCTCGCATCGCCGCACAGTCACCGGTGCCCGTAGCCAGCTGGACTGCCATCACTGACCACACGGGCGGTTCGTGTCGGGGAGAACACCAGGGCGGATGATAGTGATGGTTAATCCGGTGTCCACTGACGTATGGAAACCGATGCCCAGATCCCCAAGGTTCAAGGTCGGTACGGTGGACAAGGGCTAGGAAGTGGAGGGTGTGGAGCAGCAGCCCATAGAGGTACCTCCTACTGCATCTCTGAATGGGATTGTGGGTGTCGAGGAGAGATGGCTCAAGTTGTGTGGACTCAGCTCTCGGATATGATTGTGGGGCATGGGCCCGACAAGCAGCTCAGCCTGACTTGTTCCACATACCTCTGCCGCACCAACATCCACTGAGGTAGGGCAAGGGTCAGTCAGGACTCTGCCCTCTGCCAGAGGAGGGGATTCCGGGCCTGAGGCAACCATGTTCCAGACTCTCAGAAGCCGGGCAGTTTCCGCAAAGCAGCACAGCTGATGCCCGCTGGTGGTAGCCGCATGGAAACAGCAGCCCCTCTGGAGAAAGAGTGCCGCTAACACGTGCCACCTGGGAGGGTGCTCAGCATACAGGAATCTGCAGAGTCCTGAGGTGGAGAGCTGCCAGTCGTGTATGTACACACACTAGCGACTGTCTGCCCTCTCCCACTGGGAGACTCAAGATTGCTCCGGAGACCCAGTGTTTCCTGTTACCCCAGAAGAAGTCCACTAACTTCCTCTGGATTCTTGCAACAAAGGGGGCAGGAGGGGCCAAGGTGACCATCCGGTACCACAACATGGAGGCCACCAGCTGGTTTATGACCACCACCCTGCCTCGATAGGAAAGCACCCTGAGAAGGCCTGACCAGCGCCCCAGCTGGGCCATGTCTTTCGCCTCCAGGTCCTGCCAGTTCGCCAGCCAGGTCTCCCAGAAGGACTCAGGTAGAC
Source organism: Hypanus sabinus (assembly GCF_030144855.1). NCBI lineage: Eukaryota > Metazoa > Chordata > Chondrichthyes > Myliobatiformes > Dasyatidae > Hypanus > Hypanus sabinus. The sequence continues at coordinate 29,505,182 of NC_082714.1, forward strand.
TTCCAGATAGAGCTGACATCTTGGTGCTCCACTCAAAAGCTCTCATCTCCTCCGGCTGGGAGTCCACCTACCCACTAAGAGTCCAGAACCCACTAAGCCCACTAAGAGTCCAAAACATTTCGTCCAAATGATCCTAGCGGAGGATGCCGCCGAGAAAACCTCTTGACACTCGCGCATCCTCCTCAGGTCACTGGGATCTGTCACCATGTGGAGTACATAGTCGGCGTAGGCCGAGAGGACGACCTCCATGTCCAGTTCACGCAGATCCAGACCCGTCAGCCTTCACTGAAGAAGGCTCAGGAAAGGTTTGACACAGATCGCATACAATTGACTGGACATGGGGCACCTCTGACGTACTCCTCTTCTGAAGGGAGTGGGTGCTGTCAGTGATCTGTTGATTTTAACAAGGCATCCTGTGGCAAAATATAGGAGCCGAACTCGGGCCACACTGTGTGGTCCGAGGCCAAAAGCCTGCAGAGTGCCCACCAGGAAACTGTGGTCTACCTGGTCAAACACCTTCTCCTGGTCCAGAGAAAGAAATGCTGCCGGGGACCCAGTCTCCTGGAGCAGGTGTATCAGGTCCCATACTCAGTGGACAGTGTCCTGGATGGAGCAACCCGCGACTATGTAAGATTGATCAGGATGGATCACCTGTCTCATTACCAAACCAAGACGGTTGGCCGTTGCCCGGGCGAAGATCTTGTTGTCCGCGCACAAGAGGGAGACCGGGCGCCGGTTCTTTAGCAGGTATATCAGGTGTGGTTGGCTAAGCGGCTGATGGCAGTTGTGCTGCACCGGGACCAGCTGGCACTACGTCAGCCCTTGGCCACCGCTAACCCAGTGAGGCTGAGGAAGGAAGTGACACTCCGGGGGCCCTTCCTCTTGCCTCACGCAACCATGCCCACCATGACTTTTGGACTTTGCTGAGGACTTTGGGGTTGCCAAGGACGGCTGACCCCTTGGGTGGGGGCAGTGTGACGCTCTGGGAGTTGGGGGGTTGGGTGATTCGGTTGACAGCCTGCCCCTGCATTTCTAATGACCAGTACTGTTGTCCGTGTGTTAAAATGCTTTTGCAGAATTATGGTGGGAAGTTCCGGTTCATTTATTGTTACATTTTAGCTTGGGTTATACAGTTATTTGCTTGTGTGTTTGTGGGTCACCTTAACTGTAACCGGGGCGTGTGATGGTCACCTCCCTGGTCTGCAAGAGACTGTCTGGGTGATGCTGGCCCGTCTGTTTTGGTGTGTATCGCAATAAAAACTGTTGTCGAGTTAAACAGCTTCCTTGTCTGTCATTATGGATCAAATGCTCGCGACAATACTTGAAGAACGAATGTCAAAGTACTTTTGAAATCTATTTCATATTTGCTACTTGCCAAAATTTAAAAAGAAATTCAGATATTAAATTGAATCATTGTGTTTTGTTGATCACCGCCAAAATATCATAATAGCTTCAGAAGTTTAAATTCATGGGATCACAAGGTTTGGTGGGGTTGATTAGAATTCAAATTGAATGTCTGAACTTGCATGTTTCAGTCAATGAAAAATTAATATTCTAATAATCATTCAAATTTATTGCTGCTGTAATTGCAATAATCTTTCAAAATCTCATTGGTACATTCTGGTAATTAGCTTGATAGAACTGGAGTCTGACTGACCAGAGAAAAGGAGGCTTTGGCTTGGGCCTAAAGCCAAAATACAGAGCATCAGTTTAAAAAAAATAAGATAATGCTGAAAGTTATTTTTCGTGATAGTCCACCAGCACAGAAAACTATAATTTCATTATACCTGCCAGATGAAGTGAAACTATGTACTTCATTTACAACCGCCACACTGTGAGTCAGTTCCTCTCGATGATTCATAACTGACCTCAGCTCACCATGTGTTTGCTCGGTCTGCCTCTGGAGAAATTAAAGAAATGTGTGTGCAAAGGACTAATATCCAGTTCAGATCACAAGGGGATACCATTGTTACCTGACAGCTTATCCAATCTCGCAAGTGGATGCAGGGGAGCATGAGTCATTTCCCATAAAAGTAAGATATTTGAAATCAAAATGTAAGGTATTTGGAGAACTGAAACTGGTTGTCATTGGCAGATTCAGATTTATAGTCATATAATAAGCCAATGTGGGTTTTTTTAACTTAACCTCTCTCGTGATACCCTTTACCTGCTCATTTCACAGTGACAAAGATTGATAGGCTCAGGCAAAAACAAAACTGATCTGTAATACAGTGATAGAGAAAACTGCAAAGCGGTATAATGGGGCCAACTCACTGTGGCTCAGTCTGTTTTTTTGTGATGAAGTGTGAACTAAATCCTATTTCCTGTCCCTTGAAGTGAATTTGAAGACAATACTATTCCAGTCAATATCAATCTCTCAAAATACACTATTTTACTTGACCATTATCATTGTTTTTTCTGGCAGCTTCCTGTGTGTAAATTGGCTGCTCTGTTTACCTACATTACATGAGCAATATTTCAAAAGTACTTTATTTGATGGAATACATTTGGAGATGACCTGGATCATATAAAAGCATGTATTTTTGTTGTGCTGGTGCCAGGGTTGTATTTGTCACACTTGCCTATCATTAACTCTTTTGTTTTGACTCCAGTTGACAATGTTTGTACAAGTTCAAAAATTTGCTGTGTGGACTTCACGTTTGTCATAGAGAGACAACGTAATAGTATACACAGCAAGGTTTTTCAAAGTTCAAAGTTCAAATTTGAAGTTCAACCTTAGCAGAAGTACAACAAACAGCTTGCACTTATTTATTGATTTTATTTAGCGAGCAGCACAGAATAGGCACCTCCGGCCCTTCATGCCTTACTACCGAGTAGACCAATTGCCCTACTAACTGGTGCGTCTTTGGCCTGTGGGAAGAAACTGGAGCACCCAGTGGACACCCACATGCACGCAGGAAGGAATGTACAAGCATGCTTACAGAGGAGCCAGAATTGAACTCCAAACTCCAGATGGAACTGAAGTAGTGTCATGCAAACCATTATGCTACTGCAGTGTCCATCTATGCTCCAGGACATCACTAACTATATTGCATTTAATAATCTTCCCACAAAACTTTTTTCCACTTTTAATAAAACCTCACAGAGCAACACATTGTGCTAGCGAAAGCTTGAACAAATACAAAATACAAAAGATTCTGTGGGAGGATTTTCCTTGGCCACAAAACACATCAAAATCTTTACTGTATCTTTTTAGAATAGCAGTTACACTTTTACTTTTCTAAACATGGGATTTATTTCAACTACAGCATCAACATCTCATAGCAACCACATAAAATTCTTTACAAAGATGTTCAGCGGATCAGAAATCAACCCTAACCTCCTGTGATATTTATAATGAATATGCAATAGTTAAAAACCTGGAAATCATAAGCATAATAAATTCCACAGATGCTGGAAGTCTTGAGCAACCACACAAAATGTTGGAAGAAATGCTGATTTGCTGAGTTCCTCCAGCCTAGAAATTGCTTTTGCATTTTTCACACACCACATTATTATGAGATTATGTAGTTAAAACTGAAGTAGTTCCCTACATTTAAAATATGTGAGTTAATTCCTCTGTCAAAAGAGGACACTGTGCAATATTATAGGAAAGTGTTGAGCATTCAAACCTTCCTATAATTACATACTGTAATGTCAGGGCTCAACTAAAACTATAACTTTAGCTGTTACTCTTTACCAAATATTTTAGCTTAAAATCACATTAGGTAATTAATGTGAAACATAATACTTAAAATGTTCTACCCACGCAGAGCTATTGAACTATTAGCATTAAAGTAGTTGACTCAAAAATGGCTCAGTGTTATGGAAATGGAGAACTGTTAACAGAGTTCCTGATGCATCCTGAAAATTGTTCAGCCAAAGCAAGCTGACTGATTCCCTGTCCTTCTAAAGCTGTTTGCTCTAAGGATGTCTTACCTCCTTTCAGGCTTTGTGGGTTCCAACGGGGTTGATCATACCAAATGTTAGGGCTGCCAGTTCTTTCATAGTGAGGGTAGGCAGAGACTAACAGGGCTGATGCTTCTTTTCCACTTTGAGTAATCATCAGAAGTCAGTGGAAATGTCGCAAGCTTTGATAAAACTCATCCTTGAATCCCCTCCTCTGTCCATCTCTTCCATTAGCAGAACTTCAAGGAGAATACCTGTTTTAGAACTGTGGTATTGGGCAGGCAAATGATGTGACCTGCCCAACCTAGCTGACTGAATTGAACTAGGGCCTCAATATTGGGAATGTTTGCCTTGGAGATGCACTGACATTATTTTGCTTATTTCTTCATAAAATGTGGAGTATGTGTGGAAAAAGCTTGGTGGTACTTTCCATTGCCTCAAGGTGTAGGTGGTACGGGACTCGGAAGCATGTAGAAGAACCTGGTAGGTCTGGGGACTAGGAAACGGCTGCTGACTGTCAATGTTTCCCATTGAGCTCCTTTCAAACTTGCATGCTTGCTTAACCAAATGTGAAAGTCTGAAATGGACGTGAGGCCCGATGCCAGCACATCCAACCTCCACCTTGCTATTGGACTTGCTGTTGAAGGCAAAGCAGAGCACTATCAGGCTAAAGAAAGAAGCTGGATGAGCTTCTGCACAAGCTGGAAGGATACAGAGAGTAACCCTGTTGATTTGATTGGCCCCACCAACAGTATGAACAAAGCTATATGCAAAAAAAAGTTATCTTAGTTTATTTTAATTTCAGTGTTTTAGTTCTTGATTTGGTGTATTAATAAAATGCATAATATATACATTTCAATTTTTAGCAGGTTTTATATTTTTAATTTAATTCTACTTGGATGTTTTTAGTGCTTTGAACTGTCAAAGGTATTAACATCAAAAAATGTAGTTATCAGCAGACACTCCTTTGGCAGTAACTCAGATGTACCGGGCATCAGCCCAGCTCTCCTCTCAGAGGCCATTTTTCCTCACAGTGCCCTGCTCAAGCATGAGATGTTAAGTTGTTTCCCCTTCAGTCTTCTGAAGAGGTGGGTGCAGGCTGTGTGCAGGTGGGTGCAGTATTGTGGGCAGCAGGTGCTGACAGAGCCCTGGGCGCAAGGCAACAAGCCCCAAGTATCGGCCGTTCCCAAGTCAGTGAGCAGTACTCATTAGCCAGCCTGCTCGCAAGTCAAAAATGAACCAGAACAGTGGGTGGGAGAGGAATACAGAAACACCCATGATGGAATCATGAGCAGATGTGGAAAGAATGGGGTCTGTAGAAAGACTTAGAAGGACGGAAGAATAGACAAAAAGATGGCAGATTGAATATAGTGCAGGGAAGTGTATGGTCATGCATACACTTAAAGGATATAGACTATTTTCTAAATGGGGAGTAAACTCAGAAAGTGGAGGAGCCAAGGGACTTGGGAGTTCTAGTACAGGGTTACCTAAAGGTGAACTTGCAGGGTAAGTTGATGGTAAGGAAGGGAAATGCAAGGTGACCATTCATTTTAAGAGGACTAGAATATAAAAGCAAGGATGCAATGCTGAGGATTTATTAGTTAAGACAACACTTGGGGAATTATGAGCAGCTTTGGCCCCCTGTTCTAAGAAAAGATGTGCTGGCATTGGAGAGGGTCTCTGACCAATGGCTTCTAAAGCCTTAGCATCACATCCTTGCTTTTATATTCTAGTCCTCTTGAAATGAACGTTAGCATTGCATCTGCCTTCCTCACCACTAACTCAACCTGCAAGTTAACCTTTAGGGAAATCTACAGAAGGTCTCCCAAGTCCCTTTGGACCTGTGAGTTGTGAATTTTCTCCCTGGCTGGAAAATAGTCTATGCCTTTATTCCTCCTACCGAAGTATATGACCATACAATTCCCTACACTATATTCCATCTGCCACTTCTTTGCCCATTCTCCCAATCTAAGTCAGTGTTTCCCAACCTTTTTAAGCCCAACTCCTCCTCAAAGCACTTTCATACTTGCTAACACCCCTCGAAGGCACAATATACTTTACGGTACCCCCATAATGTAAAATACCAGTTGACCATATGCTTACATGAGAAAAATGATTCTGCTTTAAATTTTTATTTGTCTTTAAACCTTACTTACACATTAACTGTAGCGCTTCTCTTCCTGACAAATTTAACATATTTTATGCAAGATTCGAACAGAAGAGGAGCATACCGCCCCCTCTGGATGAACTGGACCTGGTGGCATCAAGATTCATCATCACCGAGGAAAAAATTAGAAGAGCCTTCCTGAAGATAAATCCAAGGAAGACGACGGGCCCAGATGGCGACCTGGGATGGGTTCTCCGGGCCTGTGCAAGCGAGCTAGCTGGAGTGTTTGCTGACATCTTCAACTGCTCTCTGCTTCAGTCTAAGATCCCCTCATGTTTTAAGAAGTCAATGATAATCCCAGTGCCGAAGAAAAGCAAGGTGGCATGCCTGAGTGACTACTGACCTGTGGCTTTAACAGCAATTGCTATGAAGTGCTTCCAGCGATTGTTTATCACACATCAACTATAATCTACCGGTCAACCTTGACGCTTTGCAATTCGCCTACCGGAGCAACAGGTCAACGGCAGATGCCATCTTTCTGGCACTACATTCCTCCTTAGAACACCTGGAGAATAAAGACGCATATGTAAGGCGCCTTTTCATTGACTACAGCTCTGCCTATAATACCATCATTCCAAATAAACTGATTCCTAAGCTCCAAAACCTGGGTCTTAGCACTCAGATCTGCAGCTGGATCTTTAACTTTCTTACAGACTGGACCCAGGCTGTAAAAATAGGGGACAAGCTCTCCTCTACAATCACTCCGAGCACCGGTGCCCCACAGGGCTGTGTACTCAGCCCCCTGCTGTACTCACTGTACACCCATGATTGTGTAGTCAAGTTTCCATCGAGCTCAATATTTAAGTTTGCTGATGACACCACAATTGTAGGCCGTATCTTGGGTAATGATGAGTCTGAGTACAGAGAGGAAATTAAGAACCTGGTGGCATGGTGCAAAGACAATAACCTATCCCTCAACATCAGCAAGATGAAGGAATTGGTTGTTGATTTCAGAAGGAGTAGCGGACTGCACAACCCCGTCTACATTGGTGGTGTGCAGGTGGAACAGGTCAAAAGCTTTAGGTTCCTCAGGGTGAATATCACAAATGAGTTGACTTGGTCTAACCAAGCAGAGTCCACTGCCAAGAAGGCCCACCAGCACCTTTACTTCCTGAGAAAGCTGAAGAAATTTGGCCTGTCCCCTAAAATCCTCACTAATTTTTATAGATGCACCGTAGAAAGCATTCTTCTAGGGTGCATCACAACCTGGTATGGAAGTTGTCCTGTCCAAGACCGGAAGAAGCTGCGAAAGATTGTGAACATAGCCTAGCACATCACACAAACCAATCTTCCATCCTTGGACTCACTTTACACCATACGCTGTCAGAGCAGTGCTGCCAAGATAATCAAGGACACGACCCACCCAGCCAACACACATTTTGTCCCTCTTCCCTCCAGAAGAAGGTTCAGGAGCTTGAAGACTCGTACGGCCAGATTTGAGAACAGCTTCTTTCCAACTGTGATAAGACTGCTGAACAGATCCTGACCCGGATCTGGGCCGTACCTTCCAAATATCCGGATCTGACTTGCACTACCTTACTTTCTCTTTTCTATTTTCTAATTATGATTTATAATTTAAATTTGTATTATATTTACTTTGATTTGTACTTCAGGGAGCGAGAAGCGCAGAATCAAATATCGCTGTGATGATTGTATGCTCTAGTATCAATTGTTTGGTGACAATAAAGTAAACTGTGCTCTGTACAGCAGCTTCGATATCAATGTGATCCTTGAGCTTGATGGTCTTTAGCAGAGTTGAAATATCTGATTCAAGTTGTGACAGCAAGAGCCTTTAAGTTCCCATGAGCAACGATGTCCAAGCGATTTCTGTTTTTTATGAGTATGTAGTTCACTGCACTGAAGCCTCTTTCAGCAATGAAAATGCAATAAAAAGCAGTTTGGCTCTTCTCCAAAGACTAGGAAACTTTGTATGACAGTGTAGCCACATACCACAAAAGCTGACATTTTTGAAAAGCATCTTCATTAGTCTGAATTTCGATAATTTCTTCTTGTATGCTCTCTGTTCTTCCACCTTTCAAAGAAATGGTTTAATTTCCCAGTCCAGAATTTCCAGATCATTCAAATCAGTGAATTGATTCTGAAAATCCTCCTTCAGTGACTGCAGGTATAAGCAGTACTCTTGCAAATCATGGTCTGTGAAAGAAAAACCATGAAGGGAAACCGTGAGAACATTCTTCTCCTCATGTTTTGCTTATACATTTTTTATTTTTGAATAAAAGTGGACACTGCAATTTTGTCCTGGATTAAATTGAAATTCTCGCCCTGCAATTTCATATTCAGAATGTTGATTTTGACATACAGATCAGCTAAGTATGTCACATCTCCACGTAGAAGTTCAATCTTGTTTCCCAAGCTCTTGTTGACTTTGAGCAAAAATTCAACCACAGAGTCAAAAAGATCAAAGGAACACTTTAAGCAGCAGCCTTTTGACAGCCAACACACTTCAAGGTCAAGAAGCAAGTTCAAACTCTTCATCGTTACCTTGGCATAACGTGAAATATTCTGTTATTTGATAGATGAGCATTAATTTTGTTGATAGCAGATATTACAAGAATCATACTTGAAAAAAGTTACTGGCTGAGATTTTTGGCTGCAAGATGTTGACAATGAATTACACAGAGGACTGCAAATATTTGGAATTTCTTTTCTCATAACTGCCACTAAACCAGCATGGTGACCTGTCATATGGTGCTCCATCTGTTGTATGAGAAATCGTGTTCCTAATCAGAATACTTTTATCCTCAATATGCATTTTGAGCTTATTGTAGATTAATTCTCTGTTGATAGTTCTTAACTTTTTACAAAAGAAAATCTCTTCATAAACTTTTCCATTTTTGATACACCGTGCATAAGCCATTAGCAAAGCCTTGTTCTCTCACACAGTTGACTCATCCAGTTGTATCCCAAATTCTGTTTGTTGTAGCTCTGTGCATAGCTGATCCTCAATGTCTTCACTCTTTTCTTCAATACGACGAGTTACAGAGTTATTACTCAGAGGAATTGATTTTAAAATACTGGTCTCCATTTTGAGAACAGTGGTGAGCACTTCTGATACAGCGGGCATTAGAAATATTTCACTAATTGTTTGAGATTTTCCACACTTTGCTATCATTTTGGAAATATTATAAGAAGCAATGAGGCCATTTTTAGCTTGCCTTGGCAAATAACACGAGTGTGCAACACTTTTGAAATGCTTTCATTTTCTGGAACTGTGTAATACCATAAGTGGCGTTTTCAGGGTGTTTTTACTGAAGTGTCCCTGCAATCATGGTGGCTTCAGGATTTCATTAGACAGTACAGTATTACAAATAAGACACATGGGGTGTTGCTGATCTGTCAGAATGGAATAAAACCGTACTCCAGATATGTAACATTGTATTGACCCCCTTTCTGTAGTTTCTGTTGATTAGTAGGTTTAGAATTCAAGGCTTCACCACCTTTAGACTAATTTAGATTGCGCCATACATATTAATCCATCATTACGGGGCTAAATTAAAATACAAAATTAACACAAACTGGGAATGCCTATTGGATATTGATGACGGCAGCGAGCTGACACTGTTGGTCAGGTCTCGTGCCTAAAGTGCCCTCAAAAGTCTTGACCACCCCCTCGATGACTTATATTTCCCCTAACACTCCCTCATGACATATAACTGCCCCTGTTGGGAATCACTGGTCTAAGTCCTTCTGTATACCCCCTGCTTTTGCAACATTAGCTGCACCTCTACTTACCCTTGTATCGTCGGAAAACTTGACAACAAAGCCGTCAATTCCATCATCCAAATCATTGACATATAATGTGAAAAGGAGTGGTCCCAGTACTGATCCCTGCGGAACACCACTAGTCATCAGCAGCCAACCAGAAAAGACCCCTTTTATTCTTACCCTGCCAGTAAGCCAATCTTCTATAAATGCTAATACCTTTCCTGTAACACAGTACCATGGGCTCTTATGTGCCACATCTTGTCAAAGGCCCTCTGAAAATACAAGTAAACAATATCCACAGACTCCCCTTTGTCTATCCTACCTGTTCTTTCTAAACTGAGTCTCACAAATTTTCCAGGCAAGATTTCCCCTTAAGGAAGCCACCCTGACTTTGGCCTACATTATCATATACCTCCAAGTATCCTGAAATCTCATCCTTAATAATGGAATCCACCGTCTTTTCACTCACTGACATCAGGCTAACTGGTCTATAATTCCCTTTCTTCTACCTCCCTCCCTTTTTAAAGAGTGAAATAACATTTGCAATTTTCCAGTCTTCAAGAATCATTCCAGGATCTAGTAATATTTGAAAGGTCATTATTAATGCCTCCACAATCACTTCAGTTACCTCTTACAGAACCCTGGAGTGTAGACCATCTGGTGCAGTTGACTTATCTACCTTCAAACTTCTCTTCTTCTCAAGCACCTTCTCCTTAGTAACAGCAACTACACTCACTTCTGCTCCCTAACACAATTTCTGGTGTACTGCCAGTGTCTCCCACAGTGAAGACCAACATAAAATAGGTATTAAGTTCATCTGCTGTTTCTTGTCTCCTATTACTAGCTCTCTAGCACTATTTTCCAGAAGTCCAATATCCACCGTCTCCTCTTTTGTACTTTTTTATTTATCTGAAAAAAATTGGTATCCTCTTTTGTATTGTTGGTAAGCTTACCTTCATAGTTCATCTTTTCTCTCCTTATGGTCTTTTTTTATCTTCGGTTGGTTTTTAAAAGCTTCCCAGTCATCGAACTTCCCACTAAGTTTTGCTATAATATACGCCTTCTCTTTTGCTTTTATACAGTCTGTGACTTCCCTCTCAGCCATGGTTGTCGGATATACCCGTTGGAATACTTCATCTTGAGAAGCAGCGATCCTACACCTTCTGAATTGCTCCCAGAAACTTCAGCCATTGCTGCTCTGCTGTCATCCCTGCTAGTGTCCCCTTCCAATCAACTTTGGCCAGCTCCTCTTTCATATGCCTGTAATTCCCTTTACTCCACTGTAAAACTGACACATCTGTCTTTAGATTCTCCCTCTCAAACTGCAGGGTGAATTCTAACATATTATGATCACTGCCTTTTCGGGGTTACTTTACCAAACGTATCAAATCTGGTTCATTACACAACACCCAATCAAGAATTGCCTCTCCCCTAGTGGACCCAAACATGAGTTGCTCTAAAAAAAAAACACCTCATTATAGAAATTCCTCTCTTGGGATCCAGCACAAACCTGATCTTCCCAATTTGCCTGCATATTGAAATTTGCCATGACAATCATTATATTGCCCTTATTACATACCTTTGTAATTATATCCCACGTCTTGGCTACTGTTCATGGGCTGTATCACTCCCATCAGTGTTGTTTTACCCTTGCAGTTTCTTAACCCTACCTACAAGGATTCTACATCTTCTGGTCTGACCTGATAGAGGTGTATAAGGTGATGAGAGGCATTGATCGTGTGGATAGTCAGAGGCTTTTCCTCAGGGCTGACATGACTAGCACAAGAGGGCATAGTTTTAAGGTGCTGGGGAGTAGGTACAGAGGAGATGTCGGGTAAGTTTTTTATGCAGAGAGTGGTGAGTACGTTGAATGGGCTGCTGGCGGTGTCGGTGGAGACGGAATCGGTAGGGTCTTTTAAGAGACTCCTGGATGGCTACATGGAGTTTAGAAAAATAGAGATCTATGGGTAAAGCCTAGGTAGTTCTAAGGCAGGGACATGTTCGGCACAGCTTTGTGGGCCAAAGGGCCTGTATTGTGCTGTAAGTTTTCTACGTTTCTAGTGGAAAATCTAGGGGGATAATAAATCAGACGTGGTGGTATGGTTGAGTACACTTTATAGGCTCCTAAATCTTGTGACTTATGGTTAAACTAGTCTCACTGACTTGTAATTAAGCAAGTCTGCTCAGTGTTCCTAGCTCTGCTTAGCTCGACTCACCCAGCCTCCGATTGCTGCAGCCTGGTGGTTGGAGGGTGGGGAATTGCCCCATTTCCACAGGGAGAAGATGCCTGCAGCCTCACAGAAAAAACTATCCCCATCGATCCTACCATCTCCAAATGCTCTTTAATATATATGAGATGTCCGTAACTTAGGGAGGAGCTGAAATGAAATGGAGCCAGTTTGCAATGGGATATGTGTAGAATTTACTCAAGACTGTAGACTCATATCAAAATTCAATAGAGTCAATCCTATCCCATAGTATTCCACACCACCAAAATCCACCAGGAAGGAGAATGAATGTATAACGTTCTCCAATGATTCACAAATATTTTCAAGGAGTTTGTAAGCATCTTGAGGTTTTGGCTTCAATTTTTTAGATGGACATACTGCTTGACCTTATTTTGAATTATACTGGGTTACTGCTGTAAAAAGCTGATACTTGTAACGTGTGAATGCCAATGACAGCAATAAACTTGAATGAAGCTTGAACGTGAACAATTGTGGGACACAGTAGGATGAAACTGCTGCTCACTGCCATCAATGCATCTCAAAGGGACAACAAACTTTATTACAATATGGGCAACAATTCAAAAGAAGCAATTAAAAGGCAAAGTTTTACTGCCTTTAAGCAAATTTGCAATTTTTGGGGGGCTCTACATGGAATTTCAATTACATAAAAAAGTACTTTTTCCCGCCTGTGGAACTGAAAATTGTCATTTAGAATCATTGGTAACTCACCAAGTCCATTCCTGGTGTTAGTCATCCCGAAATTGCATATTAGGATGACAACTTGTTTAAGATATGACAGACTAGGAAATTTAACTACCTTTCCATGGGGGTGTTCTGTTTAATAAGATACCACTTTATTGTGCAGTAAAGTCATATTTTACCTGAAGTATTCAGCAATGCAGAAGTCAACCAAACCACTTTCAATATTAAATTATGAGAAATAATTTCACAAAGATTATAAGTCTTTGCCTTATGGGAGGAATTGGAGACAAAACCAAGAATTTGAGAAATTCATTGCTGGGCTAAAGATGGAGAAAGCAAACTGTGGGCTGAAGAACATAAAGGAGATGGGAGAGAAGCGAGACAGATCAGGCAAGAGAGAAAATGAGGGAGACGAGGAAAATTGCAAAAAGAGACAATATGAAATCAGACATCAGTAAATAAATACGTTAGTAGGGAAGACTATACTTGAAAGGAGGATATAGACTATTAACTTCCATCAGCAATAAAATGAGGTATGAGAAAGCTGTTGCTTCTCCTACTAGTGGTTTGACTCATTCTCATGCTCAGCAGCCCATTTCTTCACTAATGTTACCTTTCAGATATCAGTGTTGAACACAGAAGGACAATACCAAAGCTTCTGTCTATGCTTAGTACTAGTGAAAATTCCTGGAATCCTCCTGAGGAGGAAACTTGGGGCCACATTGCTAAAGCGAAACAGCTGTTTGTTAACTGTTGGACTGAGATACTAAAGAAGATGCCAACAGTTGCTAAATGCTCCAATCAGTTTTTGGGACCATAGTTTGATTTTCAGTACACGTGCAAATTATAACCAAATAAGTTGAAATGTGTCTGACCCTGACCTGAATGGAAATACTTAGCCCACTATATTTTCCTTGCTAAGCTACTTTCAGGTGCTGATTTAAACACTGCAAACATAAAACAAATGTGGAGAGAACTGCAATTACGAAGTGAAATTATTAGTGGTTTAGATATTGAGGGGTGTACAGAGAGAGAGAGGGGGAAGAGAAAGAAAGCGAGTGAGGGGGCAACAGAGAAAGGAAGAGGGAGGAACATCTTCAATCTGACTTCATGTATGGTAGCTACTAATGTTGCTCCATGAGAAAGTTAAGTGGTGGGTTTGTCACTGATCTAATCCAGAATGAAATTAGAAATGCAGAATGGTTACAAGAAGCAGAAGGTTATGTTTCAAGCTGCAATGACCTACAAACACTGCATGTGGCAACACTATGCTGTAGGTAACCATGCTCCCACTATTAAAATCAGGGTCCCATTTGGCCTTGTAGGCAAGCATGAAAGAATAAATGACACCATTTTAAGAATAACGTTACAGGCAGCATCCTTGGTAATATTGGTCATTGGTTAATTATTCCACATGTTACCAAGATATAGCAAAGAACTGTGTTTGGCATGTCATCCATACAGATCACTTCACAACATCAGCACGTTAAGGTGGTGCAACAGAAAAATAACAACTCAATATAGAATATAGTGTTAGTTACAGAGAAGGTGCAGTGCAGACAGAAAGTAAGGTGCAAGGTCATGACGAGGTAGATTGTGAGATCAAGACTCCGTCTTACAGCACAATGCTTATCTTGTATAATGTGCTGTAAGGTTTCACTGCTAACGTAATGGCTTCTCTGTAAAGTTCCACTGCTAAGGTAATGGTTTCTCTGTAGCAATGCTTGGGTTATGACTAGAGATAATGGGGCATGTTAGCTAATGAGCAGGATGTTGTTCTCTCGTGTGTCTGGGAGTTGGGAATTCGCTGCCTTTTGCCGGGGGAGATGAGGAGAGAAGACGCGAATGGAGAGAGTTGGTAGATCTTCGGACAGAGTGGACGTGGAGCGAGGGTCTGAAGGTCAGTGACGATATGAGGAGATCGATGGTGGAGGACTGGCTTACCAGTGAGTTCCAATGTTGCACATTAGACTGTTTCATGAGAATGGGCCCTTTTTCTTTACTAACCCTATAGTCAAATTAATAACTATAACGCTCAATCATGCTTATAAAGCTTCCAAGTGCTTATAAGCTCGATATAAAATACACATTCTCTTTTCTTACTTTGACATGGTTGAATGGGGTCATAAAATGACTACCATAGTAATGGAGCAGGTAACCACTTACCCTAAGCTTGGTACAAGGAACAGAGATATTCTGTAAGGATGCAATTAGGATGACACCACGGTAGCTATATCAGCCTCCCTGCAATATACCAACAACAGTGAAGGTTCGAGCTCTCCAGCTTAGACTGGAGAAAATTGACACTGTTATCTTTTGTAATTGCAAAACATGCAACTAAGATGGAGGTCCGAAATGCGAGTCTAATTTTGTCTTTTAATTTAAGCAAGGTGCACATGGTGGCATGATGATGTATGGCATTTACATATAACCTGCAATGCATTACTTAAATGAACATGAATGCTTAATCTAATGATAGAATTACAATATCACTCAAATATTAAATACACAACCGACATCATAAAAGCAAATCCATCAATTTATGTGAGTTGCAAATATCAGGCATCACAATATGGCAGGACTGGTTGAAGGACAGGTAATGGTGTTTGGACGATTTAAACGCTGGCCCAGATAAGCTGGGAAGGCAGGGTGCGGGGACCGGTGGTGAGGGTCGGGCCAACTTCACTCGCTCTCCCGCTGTTATGTGCTTTGTGCCTGTGAGCTTTGCAGTGGATTGACCTGCTGTTTGATGACCTTTAGACCTAGGCTTTGGGCCTACTCTGGCTGCTCCGGTGAGTCAGATCTACGGACTCAATTTGGTTTGGAATGCTGTTGCCTGCTTCTGCTGTTTGTGTGATTTGTGTTTTCTTTCTCTGTCAATGCGCACTGGGAGTTGGTATTTCTTTTTTTTTAAATTGGGTTCTTGCTTTGCGGCTGTCTGTAAGCAGACAAGTCTCAAAGTCGTATAATTTATACATACTTTAATAATAAATATAATTTGAATCTTTAAATCTTTATATTAATGTTTAAACCTAAGTTTAGGACTAGTAAGAGGCAGGGAGGAGCTGACTTTTTATTCAGACCTTGGAGATTTTGGTGAGGAAAGGCAAATATTTGATGGAATGAAACATCCATAAAACAATAAATTGATCCATAAAGTATCAAGTGAGAGGTCACCTGACTGTTGTTAGGCCACCTGCTTCCTGTTCCTTGTGGGTCAGAGCTTAGCTCGTACTAACAGTGCCAAAATCAGCCTTCCTGGGAGAAATAGTCAGTTTTCTCTTGATTGTAAAGTTACGAATCACAAAGAAGGTTACCTCAAGCTTATGTTTTGTTATAGGGACTCGTCTATGCATCAGTTTTTGTGCTTGTTCCCTCAACAGTCAAATTCTATCAAGCATGATGCTTTAGCTAAAGGATTTGACCCTAACTGAGACCTTGCTACAGAGGGATAGGGGGTGTAGTTCCAGTGGATAGGTTTTTTTTGAAATACTGTATTTCAATCTCCCAGTGCCTCTGTGGGCAATGGCTGATATCCTAACTAGCTCACGTCAGCCTCCTGTCACTATTATCCATCTTTCCCCATCATCACCACTTGATTGAGTATTTGGTGTGGGAGGGTGTGCTAGTACAGGGAGGGGGTCAGCCATATGCTTGCGCTAGAGATTGGCCAAACATAAGCAAGGGTTTGAAATATTGGCAGATGAGAGGGTGCAATCAGCAGATGGTTAAAAGGAGCCAGGAGACTCAAACTGAAACCTTCCAACTAATACCAGAGCAAGCCACAATCCTCCAGTTAAAGCCGGCTTCAGTGTAGCTGGCTTATGCTCTCAATGAAGCTCTAATGCACACAAAAATATTCTACAAGTGAGATCAAAACATGCACTATGTCTCACTCCACATACCCTGGTGTTTCTGCTTATATGCACATCTGCACATGGAAGATGTGGATTAATTATCTGGGTGTGTGCACCATTCACAAAAGGGCCTGGAAGTATTTAGCTATTACAGTTTAGCTTAAGTTCATATAGAACATAGAACAAAAATCGTTGTTCCTTTCTGCACCTTGTGGCACATTAGATGGTAACATTGCCATTTCTTCAGCAAATAGAACATACAGTTCAGAATAAATTTATTACCCAAGTATATATATGTCATCTTACACAACCCTGGGATTCATTTTCTTGTGGGTGTACTCAATAAATCCAAAGAAGAACCGTAACAGAGTCAAATGAAAGACTGGACCAACTTGGGCATTCAACCAGTGTGCAAAAGGCAACAAACTATGCAAATATAAAAATAAATAATCAATAAATATCGAGAACATGAGATGAAGAGTCCTCGAAAGTGAGTCCAGAGGTTGTGGAAACATTTCAGTTATGGGGTAAGTGATGTTGAGTGAAGTTATTCCCTTTGGTTCAAAAGCTGGGTGTTTGAGCAGGTATTGGTGAGAGTCCCAAGGTTCCTGTACCTTCTTCCTGATGGCAGCATTCCTGTGTCAATGTTCTGGTAGATGTGCTTTATGAGGGGGAGGACTTTCTGTAGGAATTTTCCATTCAAGGGGATTGGTGTTTCCATACCAGGCTGTGATGCAGCAGATCAATATATTCTCCGCTACGCATCTGTAGAAGTTTATCAAAGTTTTAGAGCAGTACAGTGCAGTTATAAGGTCCCTCACTGTCAATATGCATCTATTACAAAATACTCTTGTAAAAGTATTTCCAGCCTGGTTTGTTTAACAAGCTAAATATCTCATTATGTTTCAGATTAGAGTTACCTGTCAAAAATGGACACCATGTTAGAAGAGAAAGATGAAAGGTAACTAAACTCTTGGTGAAAGAGGCAAATTCAAAAATATTTATTTGAAGGAAAAGAAGGATAAATTTAGGGAAGGGTTTCCAGAGCTTTTGATCAATTCACCTAAATGTAAGGTTATAATTGATGTAGATAAGAGATGCACAACATTTTATGTCAAAGGAATATGAGCTGCAGGTCTGAAGGAAGTCCAAAAGAACCAAAGCCAAGGAGAGATTTGGGGACAAAAGATAACTTTTACATTGAGGAATGCTTTTAACCATGAGAAAAGCAAGATTATTTGGAGGTGAGGCACTAAGCTATCTGCAGCATGCTTAAGGAGCCTTGCTCGTCAATTCAAAGAGCTCATATAAACAATATTTTTTGGCAAGTATAAAGCAAGAACAATCTTTGGACAATTCCAACTATGTAGAGTACACTCAAATTAGCTAAACTGTCACGCCCTGGTGAATAGTAATCTGCATTTTACTGAAGAGTACAGTGTATTGGCTGATGTGGAGCATGTCCAATAATGTTATAAAAGTTCAGAGGAGAACACTATCTTCACAATGTTGGCAGGTAAGCAAGCTGGGAACACAAGATGCAGAAGTGGCTACTCCTTATTAAGCTCAGTCTCTGGCTATAAGATTTCATATTATTTTCTGAACACATCTGGATATATAGGTTCTGTTGAAATAGTCTGCTTTGGATTGCTTAATTACTGCAGATATATTAGAACTTCCTGTTTTTCCACTTATCAGTTCCATTGAATGAAGATTTCCTATTGGAACTGCAGGGCTATAGACACCACTCTGTCAGATTAGTTGACCACCATTACTTAACTGGAATATTTTTGCTTTAATGAACATGCTCCTCCCAAAATGAGTCTCTAAAAGATATTACTGATAGGTTTCCCCTCCAAATAAATGCAAACCAGCATGCCCATACTCTCTAGTCAAATGAGCATATTTCCTTCAACGGATTGGCCTAACAGATTAATAGGAATATGAACCCATTGTCCCACCATGAGAACATAAACTTAAATATCAAAAATATACCACTAACCATACATTTTGTGTTCATGGGAAGAGGACACTGAGGGATGGAGACAATGGTGGAGCTGGTGACAGTTGGGATTTGAGGTGGATTCAATTATGTCTGCGTGGACCAGCACTTCCGCACAATCACATGTTGCCCATTCACCACTCTTGGCTTTCAAAGGTTGAGTGAACAGAGAGAACAACACCAATCTGAATACAGACACCCAGTCTACAAAAACATTGCACCTGTAATTCCTTAGAGCAATTTCAGATCTTGGAAATGTGAGGACTGTTGACTCAAAGATTTGAAACATAGCAGAAGAAAATCTGTTTTTTTAATTATTTTCTGTTAATTAACATGGAGGTTTACTTGTTGGCCACATGGCTACAGAAGCCTTTTAAACAACACATCGCATCTCAATCACTGTAAAACATCTACAAATGACAATGTTCATTAGCCATATAAACTACAAGTATGGAGTTATACAAAAATGTCATAGAAAATAAATTAAAAATAACACTATAACAATATTCCCACAAACTGTTTGGTTTGCATATTCAATTGTCACAGTTTTTATAACACTGCTCGTCAGCTATTTAACTGTACTTGAAGAGTCTTAGGACCTTCAGCAGCTGGACGTGGGCAGATGATTTCAGATTGGAAGCTTTAGCAACAAAACTGTAATAAGTGCAGCTGAAAGGGATTGCTGCTGTGGGAGTTAGTGGTGCCAATGGGTGGGAGGGTGATTCTCCTGCTTGTATTTGGATGGACACCAGAAGTAATTTTGAACTGTAACAGATAACCACGGCCAGGCATACCTCAAAATACATAATGCTACCTATATGGAACGAAAAATTTGGCCCAGAAAAGCTGAATTTATTTCACTATTACATTCTTTAACAGTTATGCAATTGCATTTTAAGTCAAATGAAAGAATGCACGGTCATTTTGTCCTGCACTTAAATTTAATTTAAAAAAATTTTTTAGCTTGAATATTTTTGCTATAATAAACTTTACTTGCATTCTGGAAATATTATTGCCTTTCAAAATTATTAGAACTGTATATTGGTTAATGGTGTTTCAGTTAGTCTACCCAGCAGATTTCTAAATGAATTGTTGTGACTTTGAAAGAAAACAACCCTTATGTATGAATCCTTCATTTAAAAATTACAGTCTAATGAAGCAACATTATAGCTTTTCACTTTTGCTGAAGAATGAAATGATTCAAAACTGCCAGGACTGATATAATCTACTTTTCAAATGAATGCCATCAATATAATCTCAAAAAATTATACAGTAAGTTGAAGATTGTCTACTGTCTGTTGTAAATATAATTGTTAATGACTATTAGTGCTTTTTTCATCCTGTTTATGCTTACCATTGTTTTGTCAAATACTGAAAATTGAAGTTTGTTTTAAAACAATGGTACTTAATTCTCCAATGGAATAGTGAATCAAACTGGAATTTTCTTTTGGAACAGATTAAAATTGTTTTACTGGGCAGATAGACAGCTTGTCAATATCTGGCAGCCATCACCAATAATAGTTCTTGCCAGATTTTTACTTAGAGCCCAAGGGTAATATCCCTACAGCCTCCCTTTCCATTAAAATACCTAATGTTTGAGTGGTTAGTGAAAATGTTATGTTTGTTGTAGTAAAGTTACATTTTAATATCAGCACACGGAAATAGGACAGTGTTGCCATTACAGAGACCTGGTTTCTCGAGGAACAGGAATGGTGCTCAATGCTCCAGGGATTGTTGTTTTAGACATGATAGAGAGGGAGTTAAAAAAAGGGAGGTGGCATTGCACTACTGATAAGGAAGTGGTACTTGGAGAAAACATTCCCCTCGAGCCCATCCACAGAGACGATTTGTGTGGCGCTCCAAAATAAAAACACTCTGATGGGATGGTACAGCAATATAGATAGAAGAACAGATAGGTAGATAGATTATGGAAAGCCGCAGGAACAACAGGGTTATTAAAGAAGGGGACTTTAAATTCCCTGTTATTGTTTGGAACTTTTTTTTTTAAAAACACAGAAGGCTTAGATGGTGTTTCTGCAATGTATGAGGGACATTCTTGAAACAGTATGCAGAGTCCAACTAGAGAAAAGATCATACTGGATCTAGTTTTGGGAAATGAGCCAGGCCAGTTGATTGACCTGATAGCGGATGAACATTTTGCAATAGTGACCACAACTCATTTTGTTTTGGGCAGCACAATAGTGTAGTGGTTAACGCAATGCTTTACAGTACAAGTGACTCAGGTTCAATTCTTCCCAAAGTCTGTAAGAAATTTGTATGTTCTCCTCGTGACTGCGTGGGTTTCCTCCGGGTGCTCCAGTTCCCTCCCACAGTCCAAAGGCACACCAGTAGGTTAATTGCTCATTATGAGTTGTCCGTGATCAGGCCAGGATTAAATCAGGGAATTGCTGGCTTGAAGGGCTGGTAGGGCCGATTCTGTACTGTATCTCAATAAATAAAATTTTTAAAAAGATAGCTATGAGTAAGGATAAAATCAGCTCTTTCAGGAAGGTATTAAATTGGGGAAGCAAATTACAACAGGATAAGACAAGAGCTAATGACCATTGATTGGGAATCCACACCTGACACAAGGGGAATTGTTTAAAGATTGGCTGAATGTTCTGGTAAGGATGAAGGACCAGGATGGTAAGGTAAGTGAATCTTGAATGACCCAGAAGGTCCTAAACTTAGTTAGCAAGAATACATAAAGCTTAGAATGCTAAAATCAGACAGACCCTTGTGGAGTACAAAGATGGAAAGAGAGAGCTCAAGCAGGTGATTAGGAAGGACAAATATCCTTGAAATATCCTTGGCAAGCAGGATAAAGGAGAATCCCAAAGCATTTTATACTTATATTAAGCAAAAAGGATAACTAAGGGGAATATAGATCTACTCAAGAATAAGGGAGGAATTTGTGCTGAGGTCAATGCAAGTGGCTGGTTTGTTGGGATTTAATTACCGTGTGAAAATGAATGCATGTATATTTCAGCTGTTTTGGTTCAGTCTTAATCAAATACATAATTTAGTGGGTTTGTAGCTAAATGACCTAACATAAGATAATGACAATTATTTAACTAATACATATGTGTAAACCAAATTTTACTTACTATTCAAAAGTCAAATAGAGTTATTCTAAGAATATTGATGTTTGGTGTTTAGCCATATATAATTTAATCTATTTCATAAGAAAAGTATTACAATATATTGAAGCCTGAAAATAAATCAAAAAACAGAAGATAAACCAAGCTGTTTTCCTATATGGAGCAGACAGTAATGATGTTATAATGGTGTGGCACTTCGATCAGAACCTCAACATTGTTCCTCCCATTTGGCTAGAATGTCTTTGTGTCAATGCTGCCGATTCCAAAGAAATCACTTTCAGGATGAATTCCAAACAGCCAGAGCTCCTTATGCTGGTTAGTTGTTCTCCAGGGAGGGAATTTTACAAACGAATGGAAATTCACGGCTGCAACGATTATCGTTCCAGGATCTCAGAGCTTGGAATATAAAAAGAGAAATAAAAGTTTTTAATTTGGTATTAAATAACAAATAATCTTTAATTGTAATAAAATTCACCCTTTTTTATTTAAGAAGAGGATTAGTTGAGGGATAATAGAGTGGAAGAGTTATTGTTCATTATTGTACACAGCATCAGCACCGAATAACATGTATATTAATTATATTCATTGTTTATATGAAGGAGAAAGTTTTCTGTAATTTGGATGGAGTCCTGGGGAGCCCTTGTTTTATGTACAGGTATATGTGATGCTACAAATCTTAGTACTATCCCTTTCATAAAATCCATGCAAGGAACTGCCAAATTAATATTAGATTACAAGGATCTATGGACTTGAAGTTGCTCTATCATCAACTAGGTCATTTTTTTTTAAACTGAGTTACAACACTGAATAAGCCCTATGGCCCTTCAATCCATCCTGCCCAGCAATCCCTAGTTAATTCTAGCCTAACCACGGGACAATTTACAGTGATCAATCACCTACCAAGGGAGGAAACCAGAGCACCTGGGGGAAACCCATGCAGACACAGGGAGAACATACAGATACCTCACAGGCAGTGGTGGGAATTGAATCCGGGCCACCTGTACTGTAAAATATTGTGTTAACCACTACGCCACTCTGCCACCCAGTGACATCTTAGTGTAAAGCTAAACATTAAGCTATAAACAAAGAAATACTTACATTATTGAACTGAGGCTGGCATTCAACTCGAGAGTAATGCCCCAACCTAGTTCAATGCTGGTATGTCATTGAGTCACAGAACACGACAGCACAGAAACAGGCCCTTCCAGCCAATAATGATGAACTATTGTTCTGCCTAGCCCCATCAACCTGCAACCAGACCATACCCTTTCCAT
This sequence comes from Hypanus sabinus, assembly GCF_030144855.1. Lineage (NCBI taxonomy): Eukaryota > Metazoa > Chordata > Chondrichthyes > Myliobatiformes > Dasyatidae > Hypanus > Hypanus sabinus. The sequence goes on from NC_082714.1 coordinate 29,528,148, forward strand.
CCACTTAACGATCCAAATACCTTTTAAATGTTGAAATCGAACCCACACCCACCACTTCCTCTGGCTGTTCATTCCACACTCTCACCAGAGGGCTAAGTGAAGAAGTTCACATTCAAGTTTATTGTCATTCAACTGCATACATGCCCACTGCCAAACGAAATGGAAGGATGAGAGGGGATCTGATTGAAACATAAGATATTATAAAGAAACATATAAGATTATTAAGGGATTGGAATCGCTGGAGGCAGGAAGTATGTTCCTGCTGATGGGCGAGTCCAGAACTAGAGGCCACAGTTTAAGAATAAGGGGTAGGCCATTTAGAACAGAGATGCAGAAAAACTTTTTCACCCAGAGAGTGGTGGGTATGTGGAATGCTCTGCCCCAGAAGGCAGTGGAGGCCAAGTCTCTGGATGCATTCAAGAGAGAGTTAGATAGAGCTCTTATAGATAGCCGGTTCAAGGGATATGAGGAGAGGGCAGGAACGGGGTACTGATTGTGTATGATCAGCCATGATCACAGTGAATAGTGGTGCTGGCTAGAAGGGCTGAATGGCCTACTCCTGCACCTACTGTCTATTGAAACAATGTTGCTCTGGACCAAGGTGCACAACACTGTATTTAAAGCTCAAACACAACACAAAGTAAAATTAGCACCAATAAATTCACTAGTAATATAATGTATTCCAGAGGATTGACATTCAGCACAAGGTGAGTTTACAGCTCATTAAAAACAGTATAACACTACTGGTGCTTCATCCTTGATGAGACTTCAATGGTGGCAAGAAGCTCAGTAGTCTCATGGAATGGGGGAAGAAGCTACTTTGGTATCCTAACAGTCCTTATCCTATAGAAGAGGCTCAAAGAAATTGTGGGGCAGATGAGAGGGATCCTTTACAAAGCTAAGGATCTTGCATATACAGCGCTCCTGGTAAATATTTCAGATGGGTAGAAGAGAGACCCCAATGATCCTCTCAGCATTCCTAGCAATCCTTTGTGGGGTCTTGCAATGCCTTGCAATTCTTGTTCCAAATGGTGGTGCAGCTGGTCAGACCACTCTCAAAAAGGATAGACTTGTCCAGGTTGAGACTCAAGTTGTTGTGCTCACACTAAGCTACAAGCCGCTCGGCCTCCTCTCTCTATGCCATCTTCTCGTCAGTGTTCCTCCTTTATGTTGATGATTCAGTTTGATGTGGATCCAGCTGTACAGTCATGTGTCAGCAGTGTGAATGGCAGGGGGCTGAGCATGTAGCCCTGGAGGGATATGTGGGGGTGGTGGCATTCAGTTAGATGGAAGTAGAGCTGTTACCGCCAACACAGACTAACTGATCTTTCAGTCAAGAAGTCCAAGATCCAATCACAAGAAGAGATGTGGTGACCCAACAGTTTACCCACCAGCTTTTGAGGGATTATTCTATTAAATGTGAAGTCAATAAATAGCATCCTGGTCTATGAGGCACTATTTTTAGGTCAGGCAGGATGGAGTGGAGGGCAGAGGCTTTGGCATTGTCAGTGGACCAATTTGAGTGATAACCAAACTGGAAGGGTCTCATTTGGCAGGGAGATGGGATTCAGTGAGATCCATAACCAGCTGCTTAAAGAACATCATTTACTGTTGAGGTCAGTGGCTCGTTAAGGCAGGTTAAGCTCACAAGTCTAGTGAGGTAAACTTGCAGTACTCGGTGTTCTTAATATCCAGCAAAGCTTTGCAATCTTAAGAAAAACAAAGGAGGAACAATTACATCATTAGTTGGCGCTGGAGTCCTCTCCATGTTCCCCTTAAATATTTCACCATTAACCTATGACCTCTAGTTCTAGTTTCACCCATTCTCAGTGGAAAATATCCTGCTTGCATTAACCCTATCTTTATCTCTCATATAGTTGTATACCTCTATTAAATTTCTCCTCATTCCCCAGCACTCTAGGGAATAAAGTCCTAATCTATTCACCCTTTCCCTATTATTCAGGTCCTCAAGTCCCAGCAACACCCTTGTAAATTTTCTCTGCACTCTTTCAATCTTGTTGATACCTTTCCTGTTCCATTTAATAATTAATAATCTGAGGAACAGGACAATACACATCAATATCACAACTTATAAGCACCATGTCAGAAGACTGTGGATTCATCTCATTCCCCATTTGATGACTAATCAGTAAAGAACACAGATCAAATCTAGAGGAAAACAGGCCGTTTTAAAGAAACTGTTTCATTGCAAACTTCATTCTCCTCCCCATTACAGCCATAATCTCTGTTTTAGTAACACTACAACTACTTTGGGACATTCTAGGTCAGATTATTTGCTTTGGTTAAAACAAGAATGAATTTCCAGGAGGACTGTTAATCAAAGATGACTTGGGACTCAAGTCGGCTGGTGTTTACACGATTCCCCGTGAATTATGAGCAGCGTATAATCGGCTAGACGGGATGCACAGTGGAAACCCACATCAAGGAGCACAGGAGGTGTATCTATTTGTGTTAACCAGAGAAATCGGCATTAGCAGAATATTGCATTCACACTGGCCATAGGATTGCCTTTGATGGCCAATGGCTTCTGAAACCACCTGGTAAAGAAAGCCAGTGAAATGGAACTAGAAGAAAAGAATTTTAAAAAAAGATTGAAGTCTCGCTCCAAGATAGATCTAGAATTGGATTGTAAACAAGGTGAGAGAGTGAAACCTTCTTGGATTAGGACTAACCAATCAGGAGGAACAGACTACAGGGGTATAAATGCCACTGGACTAGACATACAGACATACAGTGCTAGAAAGTTTGTAAACCAGTAGAGTTTTCTCTGTTTCTGCGTAAATATGACCTGAAATGTGATTAGGTCTTCACACAAGTCCTAAAACTAGATAAAGAGAACCCAATTAAATAATAGCACAAAATCACTATACTTGTTCATTTATTTATTGTGAAAATAACCCAATATTACATGTATTTGTTAGAAAAAGTATGTGAACCTCTGGGGTAATGCCTTCTACAAAAGCTATTTGGAGTCAGGTGTTCCAATCAATGAGATGAGATTGGAGGTGTGGGTTGTAAAGGTGCCCTGCTCTATAAAAATGCACACAGAGTCAGGTTACTGACAGAGCCTGCTCTTCTCAAGAAAGATCTGTTTAAATGCATCATGTCTAGATCAAAACAACTTTCAGGAGCATAGGTACCTTTGAAGAAGAATTGTAGAGATGCATGAATCTGGAAAAGGCTACAAAAGTATTTCTAAAGACCTGGGTGTTCATCAGTCCACAGTAAGAGAAATTGACTACAAATGGAGGAAACTCAGTATTGTTGCTCCTCTCCCTTGGAGTGGACGTCCTGCAAAAGGTCACACCAAAGGACAGTGTGCAATGCTGAAAGAGGTGAAAAAGAACCCAGGAGTAACAGCAAAAGACCTGCAGTAATCTCTAGAACTTGCTAAAGTCTCCGTTCACATGTCCACTTAAAAACACTGAACAAGAATGGTGTTCATGGAAGGACACCATGGAGGAAACCACTGTTCTCCAAAAAAAAAACATTACTGTACATCTCAAGTTTGCAAAAGACCACCTGGATGTGCTACAATGTTTCTGGGACAAGGTTCTGTCGACAAATGAGACAGAAGTTAAACCTTTTGGCAGAAATACACATTGCTATGATTGGGAAAAAAAATCATGAAAACCTCATCCCAACTGTGAAGCATGGTGGAAGGAGCATCATGGTTTGGGGCTGCTCTGCTGCCTCAGGGCCTGGTCAGCTTACAATCAATGAATTCAAAATTGTACCAAGATCTTGGATCCCCTTAAACAGGGTAACAGTCTGTCACCTGAAGCTTAATAGAAATTGGATAATGCAACAAGACAATGATCCAAAAGGCAAGAGTAAATCAACAATTGAATCATTCAAAAAGAATCACGGCTGAGTCAAAGCCCTGACCTTAATCCTACAGAAGTGTTGTGGAAGGACCTGAAGCAAGCAGTTCATGCAAGGAAGTCCACCAACATCGCAGAGGTGAAGCAGAAGCAGGTTTTTAGGGAGAACTGGCCTAAAGTTCCTCCAAGCCAATGTTCAGGGCTAATCAACAGTTACTGGAAACATTTGGTTGAAGTTATTGCTGTATAAGGGGGTCACACCAGTTACTGAAAGCAAAGGTTCACATACTTTTTCCAACAAATACATGTAATATTGGAATATAATTTCTCAATAAATAAATGAACAAGTATAATTTTTTTTGTGTTATTTAATTGGGTTCTCTATCCAGTTTAAGGTCTTATGTGAAGATCTGATTACGTTTTAGGTCATGTTTATGCAGAAACAGAAAAAATTCTACAGGGTTCACAAACCTTCTCGCACCACTGTACCTAGGCATTATCCTTGAAGAAGATGGTAGAATTTGTCATTGAAACATCAGCTATAATTGATACCTATATCTGGCAGGAAGCCCAAAAAGTGTTTATTTGACCGGTAATCATTTATACTTCAAGTTACTATCATAACTCCATACATTCATAATTTTACCTGGGAGGATTCTTTGGAGAATCCGGAATGAGAAGGCATAGTCTCAGATTAAGGGGCTTTAAGATTGAGATAAGGAAGAATTCTTCTCTAAGAGGGGTGTGAATCTTTGGAATTGCACACCTCAGAAAACTGTGGTGGTGGAATATTTGAACATAATGCAAATATGGATTTTTAATCAATACGGACATCAGACACTATTGGGATAAGGCAGGAGAATTGATTTGAAGGAAGTTGGATTATATTGAGTGGCACACCATATTTGAAGGGCCAAACGGAGTATTCCTATTTTCATGGTCTTACAGGGTCAGCTTTAGATAGTGGTAGTTCTTCACTATCAACAGAAGAGCCATTGATTACCCGATTTTAAGTCTGCTAATGCATAAAGATATCACCTTGACATATAAAATCCACTGTGCTCTAATCAACTGCCCTAAGTATTTTTAAAAATTCAAATATCAGCACAGCAAACTAGAAAAAAATCTTAGACATCAGCTGCAGTCAGTGTTGCTATGGAAACATAATGGCTAATGCACAGCATGAGTACTTGCATTCTGTTTATTCCCTGGCAGCCATATTGTAAATTGCCAGTCTCTACAGAAGGCAAGAGACACCCCCGCCTGGATGATCTGCCACACTTTTGTAATGTTGTTGGTAACATTTTGCTGTAGCCTGTGGTGTTTGCAGACAATTGCTCATTCAAGAGAACAAAATTTAGTGCTGCCTGCTGGGAATGCAATACAAATAAAATATGACATTTTAGAATTTGATCTGGGAAGTGTCAGCACCTATGGCTTTCCTGCCATTTACCCTATCTGAAAATACTAGCCCAATCAATGCTTCTGGCAGCAAACAGATTTAGAATAGCTTCACCCACTACTGCCAATTACAATCTACTGCATTATGAGACACCATGCTGCTCAAGAATGCCAATGAAAAGTACACTTCTAGGGAAATGGAAATAAGACATTTGAGAAGCCATTACAGAAACAACATAGATCTCCGAGTTCGAACAGCATACTTTCTAATATCTGTACTTCACATTTTCCCCAGTTGCCAATCTTTATCATTTGATACTTCAATAATAAACTCACAGGTGTTTGACAATGAAATATTAATTCTGCTTCCAAGCACACAAATGGTACCAGGCCTGCTGAGTGTTTTCAGCATTTTCTATTTTTACTTCAGATTTTCCAGCACTTGCACTTTTTTGATTTTTCTTGAGATATTTCATCCTGTCCCTCTCTACATCTGTAGCTCACCTAGGTGAGCCCCCTTGAACAGCGGTCCAAGTTAATCCTGTCCACACTATGGACAGTACATTGGTCTCACTTGCTGCATCACTTTAGTTTTTGTGGTTGTTGTTCAGTACAATAATCACTGGCAGGACCTCTGGTATTCAGTTGACATCTGGTATTGGCCTTGTCAGAGTTTGTGGAGTCACAAACTCAGCTCCTGGCCCACAAACCAGGAGACTGTCTAAAGCTCAGCTAGAAGGTTTGTGACCTCTGAGTTGCTTTTAACATAGAGCTGAGTTTTCATCAACATACTTGCTCCAACACTTAGGTCAGCCAATATCCAATTCCTTCCCACCCTGTTACTTGTAACCATACCTCTTCCCACCCTGTTGCTTGTAAAGATGCCATTCCCTTCTCTCAGTTCCTCCATGGCTGCTGCATCTGCTCTCAGGATGGGACTTTTCATTCCAGAACTAAGGAGACAACTTCAAAGAACTTCCTCCACCATCAACATTACCCACACCGCATCTCTTCCATTTTGCACACGTCTACCCTCACCCCACCACCCTCCACGAGCAGCACATAATTCTCCAACTTCCACTATCTCCAACAGGATTCCACCACCAAGCACATCTTCCCCCCTCCCACCCCACTTTCCGCAGAGATTGCTCCCTACAGGAGATTCCCTTGTCTATTCATCCCTCCCCAATGATCTCCCTCCTGGCACTTACCTTGCAAGTGGAACTAGTGCTACACTTGCCCCTACACCTCCTCCCTCACTACCATTCAGGGCCCCGAACAGTCCTTCCTGGTGAGGCAAAACTTCACCTATGAGTCTGTAAGGTCATCTACTGTGTCTGGTGCTCCCAGTGTGGACTCCTATATAATTGGTGAGACCCAACATAGATTGGGTGACCACTTTGCCAAGCACGTATACCTGGTTCACCAGAAAAAGTGCCATCTCCTGGTGGCCACCCGATTTAATTCTACTTCCCATTCCGACTTGCCAATCTATGGCCTCCTCTACTGCTGTGATGAGGCCACACACAGGGTGGAGGAGCAACAGCTTATATTCTGTCTGGGTAGCCTCCAACCTGATGGTATGAACATCAATTTCTCAATCTTCTGTTATTTGCACCCCCTTCTCCTTCACGACTCCCCATCCCCTTTTCCCTCTCTCACCTCCTCCTTATCTGCCCATGACCTCCCTCTGGTGCTCCTTCCCCCTCTTCCATGGCCTTCTGTCCTCTCTAATCAGATTTCCCCTTCTCTACCCCTCTCTCTCTCTTTTACCGATCGACTTCCCAGCTCTCTACTTCACCCCTCCACATCTCCTGTTTTCACCCATCATCTACTATCTTGTACTTCTTCCTCCCCTCCCCCACCTTCTTACAATTTTTTTTCTCCAGTCCTGATGAAGGGTCACGAGCTGAAACGTCAACTGTTCACTCTTCTCCATAGATGCTGCTTGACTGACTGAGCTCCTCCAGCATTTTGTGTGTGTTTCTTGGATTTCCAGCATCTGCAGATTTTCTCTTGTTTGTCCAATTCTGTATAAACATTTGATTCTTGTCTCTGCTAAATGGGGATCCATATCCTCTTGATGGTTTCACATCTTCTGTCCTATGAAAATTTCTGCTAACTGAAAATGCCCATGCTCCAAGTCACTTTCATTCAAAACGCTTGCTGCTTATGCTGGCTTTCACTCTAATAACATTTGAACAGGAAACTATACAAGCCTTATTTACAAGCCCTTCTATGACCGCATTTCTACAACCCCTTCCAGTCCTACAATTCCTCCTGATTCCCAAACTCCTTCAATATTATCCATTATTCTCAACACTGGTGCCCCTCGTGGCTGCGTCCACAGCCCTTTACCTACCCTACTCCCTGTACACTCAAGACTGTGTGGCCGGATTCTGCTCCAACTCCAATTACACGTTTGTAGATGAAACCACTGCAGTGGCCCGTATCTCAAATAACAGTGAGAGAGAGTCCAAGAGGGATAGTCTAATGATATGGGATCAGGACAATGATCTTTTTCATAATGTCAACAAAAGGAATGAGCTGCTTATTGACGTTGAGGGGAAGGGTGGGGGGGCATTGAGCAAATGCTCCTGCACAAGTCAACCATTCTGAGGTCAATGGGGTTGAGAGCTTTAAGGTCCTAAGAGCGGACATCACAAATAGCCTCTTCTGGTCCAGCAACATTGACAACACAGCCATGCAAGCTCAGCAACAGCACCTTTGCTTCCTTGGGAGGCTAAAGAAATATGGCAGGTCCCCTTGGACTCTCACCATTTGTCATTGATGCACCACATAGGGTTTTCCTTCTGGATGCATCTTATTTTAGTATAGCAAATGTTCTCCTCTTCACTGCAAGAAACTGCAGAGAATGGTGTACACTGCTCAGTACATATAACATCGGTAACATCTGCTCCTGTTAAATTCCCCTGGGATGTTTCATTACATTAGAGATGTTAGACAAATTCAGGTTCTTGTTAGCATAAATCCAGTAGGGAAATGGGAAATTCCTTCACTCAGACAGCTGCTAGAATGTTCGTACTTTCATTGGAAGAGATCGAGACAGAGAGCATTCAAGTATGACCTGTACCAATTTATAGAACAAATTATATTATTACAATTTGCTGTAAGGTTGGGATGAAGTTAACAATAGTGGTATAAATATGAGCAGCAAATAATTGAGCTGAATGATCTACTTGTCTGCCAACCCTGCAATATAATTCTTCATGTTCATAAGTACTTTAGGGAAAATTTTATTTTATGTACAGAATTACCGAAGAGGAGTAAATAGCTATAAACGTAATTTTTTTTTACTAGCTCATAAGAAGTTACTTTTTTTTTTAAGAAATGGTGCAATTTCTTCTTTTGTGCAAATAAAGTTGGGAAGTTGGGAAGAGGAAAAAATACTCCGTAAATATTGCCAGTTTGTCAAGGTGAATTATGTTGAACAGAACGATTGGAAACTTTCCTCATGAATGAATCCACTTGAAATAGAATCCAGTGGGAATTTTGGATGGACAGTGGTGAAAATGAGTGATATCAGATTTGCTATTTGTTGTACCTCTGTCCTGAATTCCATTTCTAACCCATTTATTATGAAGTATCCTCTCATTTCCTATACAGAAGAGAGAAAAAAAAAATCAGTTTCTGTTGTTTTGTCCTCTTATCACCAATGAAGTCAATAGGAGAGATATGAAATGAGGGTCTGAACTGATTTTACATTTATAAAGTCATAGAGAAATGGACCCACCAGGTTTGTGTCAACTACCAGATGCCCATTCACACTAATCCTCCATTTTATTCTCCCCAAATTCCCAAATTCTATCATTCACCTATTCGAAGGACAATTTATTGTGGCCAATTAACCGAACACAAAGGAACCCCACACAGACACAGGGACAAGGTAGAAACTCCAAAGAGATAATAACAAATATTAGGATTGAATCTGGGTCGCTAGAGCTCATTTACCGCAGCCGAGTACCAAACAGTAATTCTGAGCTAAACTTCAGAGAGCAAGTTCCAGTGCTATCTCCTTTTGCTGAAATGCCAGTGAAACTTTCACTGTCATTTCCCTGCTCTTCGCTTTGTTGGCATCAGGTCTCCAAAGCGAACCCTAACCTATGCTGTCAGGCACAACGTTGAGTTGATCTGCAGTGTAGTTTTAAATTCAGCAGGCCTGACAAGATCAGTGAGTAACATGAAGGCATACATATAACAAATTCTTCTTCCTGCCCTTTTACTGAAAAGTTTTTTTTTAATATGAACATCAGTGTAAACTTTTCAAGCTCAATGTCAAGTATGATGCCCATAAACAAGCTCTCATTATCTTTTAGGCAGAAGTAGATCTGAATTTTGTTGATGATGAAAAAGGGTCAATGAAAATCAGCAATTGCACAGTTTCTTCATATAGAGTCTTCAGCAATTAATGATGCAGGGTATTTCGCAGGGATGTTTATGTACAAAATTTGACACCAAGCCACTTTAAGGAGACATCAGGGCAAAAGATGAATGGCTAAGTCAAACAGGAAAGCTTCAAGGAGAATCATGTCAAGGGAGGAGAAAAAAAGAAGTGGAAAATTTGAGGGAGACCTCGGCAGCAGAAAGTACAAGTGTCAATGGTAAAGGGATTAGTAATGGGTAAGTAAGGGTATGAGAGTAGGCAAGTAAGAGGGAGGAGTAAGAGTTTGAGAGTTGTAGGGGTAGATGAGACAACATGTTAGAGAGGTGCAACATCATGGAGCAATTTGAAACCATGATGAATATTTGAAAATGGGCATGTTGATTCTCAATGGAAACTAGGGTAAGCCAAACTAGACAAGTTAAGACAAGGGTAGGATGTTTAACAACCTGAAACTTATGGAGAATAGAATGAAGCAAGACAACCAGATGCAATAGAATGGCAAGGTGTTGGGGTATCAATAGTGCAGGTAACAGCAGATGAGTTTATGCAGGGGTGAATCAGGAAAAGACAATAGAAGCAATTAAAGCAATGGGAACAAAAAGTAGAGAGCCAACGTCTACCTTATAATATCTAACAATGTAACAATATACGAGATGTTACCAGATACCCTTGTACTCAGATCATACCAGAGGAGCAACACCAAAAAGTTGGAATGAATGGAAAAGGTGCTTCCAATGATTGAGGCAACTAGATTAATAATATTACTTAAAGCAACAAGTGTTTTTTTTCTTATGTTTTCCTTCCTGTGACTTTCTTTTCAAAGAGGTGACTGAAAATGGAAGCATTTTGGATGTATCTTATCTCTGAATGTTATTCTATATATAAAAAAAAGAGTCTGAGTACATCTATTTTTAAATCAAACTAAACTTCTAATCAAACTTTAACCTTGTCTATAACTCATGCTCTTCTGTAGATTCCAACTAGGTGGAATGAACAATCAGAATCTGGCATAATTACCAGTGCATCTTATTCAATATTTTCTTCATCTGATGGCCATGGATCTGAATGCTTTTACTGCATTACGTCACAGCAGAATCTCCACTCTATAGTCACCATTAAACAAGATTTCACAACAGATGGGGATGTCAGTGCCATGATGCCAATAGCCATAATCCAGATGATGCACCCACTATTCTTTTAGCAATTTGAAGTGGCCTCCACCTTGATGATAACATCCAAATGTATATTTACGCCTGCCAGGTACAACTAAGGCTTCTAGGCCCCTGCTTTCTCTAATTGCTAGAAATCACTCTTACAAGGTACTGCTGTCTCAAAGTTAATGATCTGAATCGCAGGTATCACTGATTCTTTGTATATGTGCTCCACCTGGGGACCATCTTCTAGCATGCTCACTTACTGCTGGAGGATGGAACAGAGTTCTTCTGCACTCCCAAGATCTCCCTGAGAGAAATCTCCACACATTTTTTGGGCAGACTCTACATTTGTCAGAAACTACCATCACAGCTGTTGATAATATCCTTTAGTAGCTTATTGCTTATTAAACAATTATCTCCTAATGTGGAAAATCTTTCCACACATAGCTCATGTGTTCAATGAGGAGCCTCGCCTACAATGCAAGAGAGCTAAAATACTGTAATGGCAACTCTGAACCACATGATTCAGCTCACAAGAGCACTACCACATGAACTCTCTTGTCCTCTTCAGTGTCCATTTCCCCATTTCCCTTCTCATTCCTACCAAGGAACAATACCAAAAGACCAATATCAATTTTGTTTCATCCTTCTCATCAGGGCGAATTAAAATCATCTTCTCACTCCTTCCTTCTGGCATAGTCAATAAATCTCTAAATGCTGCATTAAGCTCCAGTTCTATATAGAAGTGTGAATGATAATGATGTTCCTCTAGTGGTGCATGATCTGCTTGACCCATCTGTGAAATGAGCAAAGAAATATTTATAAGCTCTTCTTCAATTCACTCATGCCTTGCATGTAATGAGCTGTGTAACCGTTGTATTCAGTCTATTGACACAGGAGCTTAAATTTTGGATATATCAGGCAATCTTCAATTGTCCTCTAAATCAAAACACTTGCTGCCATTTCATTGTTCATGAGAAACATTATTCAAAGGGTTCTTTAAAGTATTTGTACCCTTAATCCATTTTAGCAATGACTCCAAGCAATATCTTTTTTTTGGAGAAGTGACATAAGTTGCATTTATTCCTATTTCCTGCACCATTCATCTTCATTATGAATTCCAGTTATATTCATGAGAGCACCTAACTGTGATTTTAAAAACATAACACTGGAATGCTAAAGCTTTTTTAACATTTTTATCTTCTGCACTGTTAAGTCTATGGGTTGTCAATTTATTCGTTCATTTTAATATGTGGAAAATTATAGGTCAGGGAGTGAAGGTGAAAAATTCCAGTCCATATTTTCCCCCACAGATGTTTACACAGGATTGTAGCGATCACTTTAACTGCAAAGATTTTATCCATTTGAGCTCTGTGGTTTGCCAAAAGTCCCACCATTTCCTCACCTACACAACACACGACTGACAGTGGCCAATTGGAACGTGGGAGAAAATTGGAGTACCTGAAAGAAACACACAAGGTCACAAAGCAAAGGTGTTGTTAACTCCATACAGAGAGCACCCAAAGTCAGGATTTAACCTGGGTCTCTGTACTGAGAAGTAGCAGCAATACAAAGACCAGCGACATGCCGCCCAATCTGTTTTACAATCTTCTTTCATGAATGTTTGACTGCACCCTCACAGTTGTCTAATTGGTTATTGTGATGTGTCTAGTGTGGTAGTGTAGTGGGTAGCGCTTGTCGTTCTCACTTTCAGCTTCCACTGCTGGCTAGCATTCTCACAAAAAGGAGAGCCAAGTGTGCAAGTCTCTCCCTGCCAGTGCCTAGCCCCTCCAACAGCAAGCCTCACTGGCAACGCACAGAAACTGAACTCCTTTCAGACTCCGGCTGAACTACAGAGGACGGGGAGGAGGTCTGGCCCCTGCACACGCAGCAATCAAGCCCACCGGCGTGTGGACACACCCTGGTACTCATGAATCAGTTCCCCAGCTACGGGTAAATAGTTTCACTACCTTGTGGGCAGCCTTGGGAGGGACGAAGGCAACAGGAGTAAATCCAGAGTTAACTCCTTAACTCATTGAATATCCCTCCGGCAGCTCCTGCAGCCAAACAAATTGCTTCATAAGCTTTCCTTTGGACTACACTGGTGAGGCCAAGAGGGGGATCTTGATGACTTGACATCTCAGGATCTCCATACCTTCCACCCTGTCCTTTGAGACATACTGATACTAACCACCATCACTACAGGACATCCATCATCTCCCCTTCACCAAGGCCAAGCCACATGGGCTATATGCTCACCACTAGTCTTTCAGGAGCACTCTCCCTTCCATCACTGAGACATCCATTTACACAACAGCAACAATCCCTTGTAATTGAAATGGCATTTATTATATTAACACATGTTGTTTTCAGAGCTGGCAACAAGAATCACATCTGCTGGAGAACACAGTGATGAAGACTGTTGGATCTTGTAAGGCATTAATGTAGAATGCACTGTCTAGACAGATGATCCCTTTTAGCATGGTGTTAAAACAGGGAAGCCCAACAATGCTGTCCTGTAGACTGGCAAATGAAATTCTCACCCTTTATATGAGCTTCACAAACAGTGTTGATGGCATGCAACACTGCTTTAACACCACAAGTTTGGCGCAAAACAATTTCCAGTCCCAAATGCACTACTCGTGACCAAGATAAGACGAGGAGTTGACCATCAGAGCCTTATGTTTTATCCCTGGTTCAATTAGATTAAAGCTTTGTTCTTCATAGCTCCATAAAGCAGTCTGGATCTGCAACTCTTAACAAACATGATCCTATATTCTTTGTCTTGTCACTTATGGACGAGGAGGTATTGTAAGTTTATCTACTCCATCCCATTAAGTATTCTCATGGCCTCTCGTGGATACTGAACCACTCCAAAGTAAAATTATTTTCAAAGTACATACATGTCATATATGTAATCCTGAGATTCATTTTCTTGTGGGCATACTCAATAAATCCAACAACCATAATAGAATTAATGAGAGACCGCAACATCAGGGTGGACAACCAGTGCGCAAAAGACTACAAACTGTGCAAGTACAAAAAGAGATAGATTTATAGATAGAAAACTTGAGATGGAGAATCCTTGAAAGTGAGCTCATAGGTTGTGGAAACAGTTCAGTTAAGGGAAAATGGAGTTGAGTGAAATTATCCCCTCTGGTTTAGGAGCTTGATGGTTGAGGGGTAATAACTGTCCCTGAACCTGGCAGTGTGAGTCCTGATGCTCCTGTACCTTCTTCCTGAGGGTGCAGTGAGAAGACAGCATGAACTGAGTGGTGGAGGTTCTGCTCTGTGTAGGTGTGCTCGATGGTGGACAGAGCTTTAGTAATGTATCTAATCACCATATTTGGTTCAAATTTCTGATATGCATACTTTTCTCTACACTGTCCAAGATCTTTAAAGCCACCTTAAACTCAATGGCCACTTCATTGGGTACATCTGCTCAACAACACAAAGATTAAATCAGCCAATCATGTCGCAGTAACTCAATGCATAAACGCATGCATTTGTGGTGAAGACATTCATTTGTTGTTCAGACCAAACATCGGAATGGGGAAGAAATGTGATCCAAGTGAATTTGACTATGGAATGATTCATGGTGCTTGATGGGGTGATTTGAGTATCCCAAACAGCTGATCTCCTGGGATTTTCATGCACAGAATGGTGCAAGAAAAAGAAAAAAAATTCCAGTGAATGGCAGTTTTGTGGGTGAAAACGTCTTGTTGACAAGAGAGGTCAGAGGAGAATGGCCAGATTGGTTCAAGCTGACAAGAAATCAACAGTAACTCAAATAACTGTTACAACAGTGGTGTGTAGAAGAGCATCTCTGAAGACACAACACATTGAATCTTGAAGCAGATGGCTACAGCAGCAGATGATAGTGAACATACACTCTGTGGACACTTTATTAGGCACAGGAGTTACCTAATAAAGTAGCCACTGACTGCACTTTGCGAATGGGAAGCCTTCATGCAACATTTCTACATGAGCCCGATGAGCGCACTTCAGAATTTCAGAGAGATCTCTGGAGATATAATAGTAAACAAGCAAATTGGTTGTTTACTGATATTTTTCTCAGACAGGTTAACAAAGGTTATAGAACAATTCCATGGGATAGAAACTTTAAAAACATTCTAACAGTGTTTTTAAAGGAGGGAATTCCAATTTTTCCCTACTCATTTGCAATGTAGGAACAGTGAAATCTCTTCCTGTTATGATAATGTATACTTGGGAGCTTAATTTAGGGGTAGTGGCATTCCTATCTGACCCTTTGAGTAGCAGAGGTTATAGTTTTGGAAGGTATTGTCAAGGAGCATTTGCATGATGCTGCAGTACATCAAGTTCAAGTTTATTGTCACTCAGTTGTATACATGTACTCTGCCAAATGAAACAATGTTCCTCTGGATCAAGCTGCACAACACACAAGGCAACATATCAGAATCAGAAATCTCCACAAGTATCTGAACAAATAATAAGCTGCATTTACAAAACAAGTTAAAAGTAGACAGTATAATGTTATTGGTGTGTCATACGTGATGAGAGCTGGGTGGTGACAGGTGGTTCAATGGTCTCAAGGCCTGTGAGAAGAAGCTATTTCTCATTATTAACAGTCCTTGTCCCAATGGTATTGCCCTGCCTGTCTGATCTGCACACGGTACACACTACAGTGTCGGGGGGGGGGGGGGGGTCGAAAGAGGATTAACCTTGACAACAATGAGATTGCCAATCAAGCAGGTTGCTCCATTCTGGATGGAATAGAGTTGTTTGAGAGAAGTTGGGAGCTGCACCTCACTTGTGGAATGGTTTCCATTACAATTGTTTCTGGACATCAAATTCCACAATACTTGTCACCAATAATAACCCCAATTTTAATTCAATAGTGACACCCATGATCAATGGGAGATTTGATGATGGCAATGAAAGTTAGGTAGTTGAACTCAGTCTAGGAGATATCTGTAGGGAATACCAGTATTCCAAATAATATTAGTCATGTACCAGAAAATGCCAATATGCATTGAGGTCTTTCTTCTTGTAGGAATGGTCTGCGACATTAGGGGCATTGAAAATTGCCCTAAATATGGTGGAATAATCAACCCTCCTCTGCTTTATGATGGAGAAGTAGGAAGCTGTTGAAGAGGTTGACGTACAGGATGATTTATAATGAGTTTTGAACCAAGCTCTCGTCAGGCAATGGTGAACAACTATTGGTTAGCAAGTGCTGGGTGATTGTATTTCCATTAACATAATCCATTATTTGCTGCAGCTGGTGAGTAGACAGATTGTGCAGTACTTTTGTGGACAAGAGATACCTGGATAAAGTCTGAACAATCCGATCTCT
Source organism: Hypanus sabinus (assembly GCF_030144855.1). Taxonomy (NCBI): domain Eukaryota; kingdom Metazoa; phylum Chordata; class Chondrichthyes; order Myliobatiformes; family Dasyatidae; genus Hypanus; species Hypanus sabinus. Next base: position 29,544,291 of record NC_082714.1, read on the forward strand.
GTGTCCATTCTAATAAAGAGTAATCTGCAAATTCTATTATCTCAAAGTAGGAATACTAATGTACTGAAACTGTAAGGATTACAGTTTCTATTTCTCTGATTTTAAACCTTCATCACAATTAATTCCTTCTCCTTTCACCAGTTAATGCTGCATATTAATAGTAGAAAACATCTTAAGTGACCTAGAAAAATTGCACATAACATGTTTACACCATTTAGGTTATCAAAAAGAATACTGATATTTTTTGAATTATTTCAAAGCATGAAAGATTAGCCTCGAATGTACTTAATATGTGGACAACAGAACCCCAGAATTTCATATTCTTTACATGGGTACTACTTTCTCCTGATTTTCCTTTTTCTGTAAGAATTGTTCTTATATCCTTAAATTCTAAAGCCAAGCTAAATTAGTATCAATCTCATCCTATTTTTCCCCTACAATTAATGGTATAAACTCTGCTTTTGTCTACACATTTATGACTAATTACACAGATTCTCTGCTGAGAGTGATGTAAATAACAGGTCCATTTTATTCTCAGATCCTACACCCAAGATGCTGGACCTAAGAACATTGTATAAGTCTCCTTAAAAGGGAAATGCAATAATACAAGATTACAAAAGTCCTATTCTGAATGTTGTATCATTTCTTTCCCAGTAGAAGCATGCATCACTAAACATTATATCACAGAAATGCACATATTAGAAATATCATACCACTGTTTTGCCGGAACCATATTTGCACACAATCCTCCTCTTCCTGTATCAGCTGGGTCCCATCATCTGGTTGGTTGCCATCCCAGTAATTGTAGTCATATGTTGTCCCATCAGTCCACTCAAAACTGCCTTCCTGAATATTTTAAACAGAATTTGATTAAAAAAAAAGTAATATGTTAATCATTAATTATTGCTTTCAAAAGATGGGCCAAAAATTTCACATTCTTATTTGGTTTCTTTCCAAATCAAGCCAGCCAGCAAATATTAATCCCTACAATTTAACAAGAATGTGGTTCATCTAAATGAAACTACATCTATGTGCAGTAATCCTTCATCGCCCTCTTACCTATTTGTCTCTAAAAATAACGAAAGATTATGCTTCCATCAGCCTTTGAGGAAGAGACTAGCCTCAGTAGCTACCTTAGAACCCACACAATGGAGCAGGTTCACTCACTGATCCAAAAATAAATCTATTTAATCAGATTTTTAAAACCCCATTTACTCTGAAAAGGGAGCAGTTAAAAAGACAACATTAGTCAGCATTATTTTTCCTCAGAGATTTGTGACCCACTGTACCCTGAAGCATGCCCTCACTCATGAACCTGGGCTCCTCTGGGTAGATAAAGTGCCAAGGTTTAGGCCACCTTTTACTGTTGATTTGCCACATTTCACATTTTCCTGTTCACTGCTGCATTGCAGGTGATCCTGAACACCATACTCAAGGAAAAGCAACTTCATTTACTTTCCACTCAATACACAGGAGCGGGCAAAATTTTTCCAAGTGCAGAAATTTTATAGACTTCCTGGCATCCACTCACCAGGAGCCCTGTCTGCAGCCATGGAAGACTTTTTTGCACCAAGGATATCCTGTGGACACTGTTCTTCATCATTCTGTCTTTGACCTCCCGGAGAATGTTCTCTCAAATCATGCATTATTGCCAGAATCATGTTTTACTGACTTGTATGATGTAAAATTTATTGTTTAGCAGGAGTACAGTGCAAAGATATATTATTACAAATTACAAAATAAACAGTACAATTTACCAAGGTACAAACATCTAGAAGTATTTACCAAGAAGCATGTGGAAGATAGGCGATCAGTGCTGAGTGTATTGATACGTTAGGGCCAAGGAGGGGGTAGTCTTTGGTCTCTTGAAGATCATTAAGGTGACAAGTACTCAGGACCTGATGGGATATACCCTAGGTTATTGAGAAAGGCAAGAGAACAGATGGCTGGGACCTTGAAACATATCTTTGTGTCCTTTTTAGCCATGGGTGAGGTCCCAGAGGACTAGCAATTAGTTAATATTTTTCCATTATTCAAGAATCAAATCAGGGATAACCCTGGAACCTATAGACGAGTGAGCCTCACATTAATAGTAGGGAAATTACTGGAGAGAATTCTTGGGGATAGGATTTATGAGCATTTGGAAACCCACAGTCTAATTAGGTTGAACCAGCTTGGCCTTGTACAGGATAAATTATGTCATACTAACTCAATTGAGTTTCTTGATGAGGTGATGAGAGTAACTGATGAAGGTAGAGCTGTGGATTTGTCTGTATGGATTTTAGTAAGGTGCTTGAAAATTTGGGATCTCAAGGGATGCTTATCCAGAGATTAAGATGCATGGGATCCATGGTGAATTAGGTGTTTGGATTCAGAACTGCCTTGCCCAGAGAAGGCAGAGGGTGGAAGTCGAAGGGACTTATTCTAGCTGGAGGTCTGTGATTAGAGATGTTCCACAGGGATCTGTACTGGGACCTCAGCTGTTGGTGATGTATATAAATGACCTGAATGAAAACGTAGATGGGTGAGTTAGTAAGTTTGCAGATGATACGAAGATTGGTGGTGTTGTGGATAGCATAGAAAACTGGTAAAGAATACAATGATTTGTACACATGGGCAGAGAAATGGCAGATGGAGTTCAACCCAACCAAATGTGAAGTGCTGAACCTTGGTAGATCAAACACAAAGAGACAGCATACTGTTAAGAGCAAGATCTTTAACAGTTTTGATGAGCAGAGGGATCTTGAGGTTTAAGTTCACAGCTCCCTGAAAGTGGCTATACCCGTTGATTGAGTGGTTAAAAAGACATTATGACATGCTTGTCTTTATTTGTCGAGGCACTGAGTTCAAAAGGCAGGTAGTTACGTTGCAGCTTTATAAAATACCAGTTCAGTCGCATCTGGAGTATTGCGCACAGTTCTGATTGCCCCATTATAGGTAGAATGTCAGGGCTTTGGAAAGAATGTAGATCTGATTTACCAGGATGCTGCCTGGGTTAGAAAGCGTGTGCTATAATGAAAAGGTTGCACAAATTTGGGTTGTTTACTCTGGAGTGTCGGAGGCTGAGGGGATATCTGATAGATGTTTATAAGGTTATGAGAGGCAGACAGTATCTCTCCCCCCTCCCCACAAGGGTTGAAATGTTTAATACCAGATGATATGTATTCAAGATGAGAGGGGTAATCTTCAAAGAGATACGAGGGACAAGTTTATTTCCCCCACGCAGTGAGCCTGGAATGCACTGCCTGTGTTGGTGGTAGAGGCAGAATGACTAGAGATGTTTAAAACATGTTTAGATAGGTGCATGAATGGAAGGAAAATGGAAGGGTATGGATGTTGTGTAGTCAGAAGAGATTAGTCCTGCTGCTGCCTGCAAGAAATTTGTACATTCTCCTTGTGGCCATCTTGGTTTCCTCCAGTTTCCCCGCACAGTCTAAAGATGCAAGGGTTGGTAGGTTAATTGGTCATTGTACATTGTCCCATCATTAGGCCGGGATTGTATCGGGGGGTTGCTGGGCAGCATGGCTCAAAGGGCCAGAAGGGCCTACTTCACACTGTATCTCAATAAATAAATGAACAAGCAAACGATTAATTTGATTGGCTCATCACAACATTGTGGGCCAAAAGGTTTCATCTAGTGCTGTACTCTTCGATGTTCTGGAAAAAAGGAATAATGAGATTGGTTCATGAACCTATGAACACTTTCATAAACTTGATGGTGGAGAAGAACAACCTGTTTGTAAATTATTAAGTGTGGGTCTTCAGGCTCCTGTACCAATACAGGACGGTACACTGCTAGGTAGCACCTGACTGGAAAGCTGCTTCTCATGGTTGTTTACTCTTCAAGAGTTGACTGAAAAAGATCACACCTATCGTTGTTGCAGTAACACCCATTTGCTTGCTCTGTGAATCACACATTCAATGTTCTTGCTCTATATGAGAGTTTCACAAATGGTGCTAGGGTGACTCACAACATTGCTTGGAGTAATTTCTGGGCCACTATCAATCAGGCAACTACTAAGGAAGCTAATGTAATATTCAATACTATTCCTCCACCACCAAATCAATCAACTGGTCACCTGTCCAACTGTGGTATTAAGAGTATTGATACACACATTTGTCCACATAATGGAATTCACTGGCCTAGAAACAGCAGTTTTCTGATAAACATGCACTCTGCGTTTTGTTTTCAAGGCATGCTACTTTGGTTGTGAACTGGATCACTGTAATATTACTTCTTTGTAGAACATGGACGAATTCGGAATAAAGGAGCACGATCTTCAACTTGGAGCCGGGTCCATTCATGTATGAAATCAGGAATTAGTTTTGTATACAAAGTGCTGTGGAAACACAGAGGGCTCTTCCCAAAAAGACAGTGCAGATTCAATTGAAAATTTCAAGCCAGATGGTAAGATTTATTTTATTAAGGAACTTGGAATGAAAATTAATTGAAGTATCATCATGGATCGATGAAAAAAAATCATTGAAGTGGTTAAATGTCCAGTTAGTTAAACCTTTAAGGGCAAGAGAAATCATGGTGCCCTGCACAAGAGGTGCAAACAACAACCTAAGCAGCAGCTCTCTCAGGCAAATAGAGGTCAACCTGTGACAGAGACCACTGATCCATGGAGCAGCCAACAGTTCTGAGGAATCTAGAAGAGCAACTGCCGAAGAGAAGATGCAGGAAGGATTCTACTACTCAAGCACCCACATTCCAGTTGTTCCGTGTCCCAAATGTCCCAGAGTCATCAGATCCAGAATTGGCCTCTACAGTCACCAACAATCGTGCCATTGCTCCTGAGGACTCTTCTTCCCTCCTGATCTTCACTAGCGAAGAACTAGCCATCATCACTTAAACCTTTATTGATTTCTTCTGAAGGCTCTTATTAGTTTCTTGGTTATGGATTATTCTTGGGTCTTCCCCCCCCCCCCCCCCTTTCATTTTTGGCTATTGTGCATTTTTCAAATAAACCAGAGCTACTTATCCAAAAAAAAGTAACAATTCACCTTTGGTCCAAAACAGGAAAAATATCATCATCTTCTGGTCATCTCAGCTCTTGCAATTCCATTGAATTTAGCCCCTGCTCTACTCGCATTATACTTATGACTGTGAGGCCAATGCCACATTTACGTTTGCCGACAACACCGCAAATGTTGGCCGAATCCAGGGTGATGACAAATCCGCATATAGAAGAGAGATTGAAAACCTAGCTGAATGGTGCCACAACAAAAACCTCCTACCCAACATCAGCAAAACCAAAGAGGTGATTATAGACTAGAGGAGAAAACCAGCCATCTATGTGCCAGTCCTCAATAGGGAAATGGAGGAAGAGAGTCAGCAAGTTTAAATTCCTTGGTGCTTTCACTTCAGTGATCTGTCCTGGGACCAGCACACAAGAGCCATTACAAAGAAGGCACAACATCACCTCTACTTTCGTGAAAACTTGCGCAAATTTTGGCCTGTCATCCAAAACTTTAACAAACTTCCAAAGATGCAAAGTGGCAAGCACCCTGGTTGTTTGCACCACTGGCTGGTGTGGAAGCCCCAACGCTCAAGAATGTAAAAGCCTAAAAAAAAAATTAACAGGTACAGCCCAGTCCATCACAGGAAATGCCCTCCCCATTGAGCATGTCTACAAGGAGTGCTGCTACAAGGGAAAACAGATTTCATTAAGGACCCCCACCATCCAGGCCATGCTTTCTTCTTACTGCTGCTGTCAGAAAAGAGGTACAGGAGCATTAGATCCCACACGGCCAGGTTCAGGAACAATTATCACCCTTCAACCTTTCGGCTTCTGAACCAGCGTGGACAGCTTCAGTCAACTCAACACTGAACCAATTCCACAACCTATGGACTCACTTTCAAGGACTCTATCACTCACGTTCTCAGTATTATTTCTTATTAGTTTTATTTTGTGTTTGCACTGTTTGTCTTCATTTGCACATTGGTTGTTTGTCGGTCTTTGTGTGTCGTATTTCATTGATTCTATTGTATTTCTATGCTTACAAGAAAATGAATGATCTATATGTACTTTGATAATGAATTTACTTTGAAATTTGAAGTCAATTAAACTGTATGGGAAAAGGTGAGTATAGATGGCAGCTAGTACTTTCACGTCCATTTAGCACCAATTACCAATGACATGTCTTCCTTCCATGTGTTTCCTTTAAAATACAAGTTTCTACAAGAGGGAAAATCTCAAGTATTGGAGGACCTGTCACTCAAAATTAATTAAGATACGAAAACAAACCATTATTGACACCATCTCCATTGTAACTTTTGGGTCAATAAGAATAATAGAGAGGCCTACAAGCGTCAATTATCAAAGTTTATATTCCATGATACAATGTTGCAAGGTCACCTAAACAACTTTTTGAAATTGCCACGATATTACAAAATGGACTTACCACTCTTCTGTCATGGAGTCCTATCCAAATATCAGTAGGAATTCCAGGAACTCGACTGTTAACCAAGTCATAAACAAACACGTTCTCTTCCCAGCTAGTAAGAGTAAGGCAAAGAGTTAAGTTAAAATAATGTTAGTGTACGTGTAATTGCTTTTGTTTCTTTTTCATCATTATCTTCCTCCTTCGCTGTGGTCCTTTTCCACAGTGGATCTTTAGGTGAGTATGATTGAGCAAGCAGCATTCCATTTGATTAAGGAAGCAGAGCTTTAAAGATTGGCTTTATTTGTCATATGTACATCAAAACATTCAGTGAAAGGCATCATTTTGCGTCCATGGATTGCGCTGGTCACAGCCCACGTGTGTCGCCATGAACAGCGCTTGCCCACAACTTACTAACCCTAAACTGTACATCTTTAGAATGTGGGAGGAAACCAGAGCACAGAGAGAAAACTCATTCGGTCACCAGGGGAATGTACAAACTCCTTTCAAATAGTGGAGAATCGAATCCCAATCAGTGATCGTTGGCCTTAAAGTGACTGTGAATACCCCCACCGCAGCTCTTAAAAAGAACTTTTTAAAAACTCAACAATTACCTGCCCTGCTTTTGTGCCCCAATCCTGAAAATTATTTTGCTGGAACTGTAATTAATGTAGGTGCATTTGTAGGTCTGTGGTGGTTATCTGGGATGTCAGAGAGATGATACGGTTTCACCGTAATCTACCACCAACAAGATGCTGACAACTTTCATTGCTTGCTGCAAGAAAAGCTAAATGCCTCCCCATGAACTGCCTAGACTTGTGAGGCGAGATACTTAGAAGGTGGGAAACAATTGTAATTCCTGTACTAAACCGTACATTGGATCCTAAGGTTGTCATAGCTGGGGTGGTAGTGGTGATAAGTTCCCACTACCTAAAAAGTGCTCCAAATAATGTGTGTCTCTAACAACCTCTGACAACCAAGTCCAACTCTTGGCCTTCATATGTGGCTGAGCGACTAGGCCCAGCAGAACTGTTTCTGCTGAAAAGAGAAGGGGCAAATGTTGACCACTGGCACCTCAAAACCAGTTGCTTCGGGCAGGTGGGGCTTGTCAGCCTTGGACAGCAGCCTGCCTAGGAGAAGGAAAACTGATTTTCAACCTCTGCTGCCCACGGGAAAGGCTTCAGGAGTAATCCCCAAGGAAGAAATCCTGAGCCGGGGTCCCTAAGGCAGTTTGATGTTACTTACAACTTCATTGGCAACCTCTGTGACAAAATTGGTGCCAAGCCGTATCAGTGCTTGCTTCTCCCTTGGACTACATCAGTGACATGGAGAAGGGGAACCTGCTGCATGGGCGATGGCAGGTTCTTCAAATTGTTCCGCCCAGGCTTGCACCCCGGAGAGGACACAGTCCACCACAGGCACAAACCCATGATTGATGACTGCCAACCAAACTGTGTTAATTGAATAACCATAGCATCAACAGATTAGACCCATGTATTGTTTTCATTTACAAGGCCTTGCAATCTTACATTGAAAAAAATACAATATTTTTGATTCGCAAAGGGGTAAACTAAAATGGAAGACAGAAAACAACGTTGCACAGAGAAATGAAGAAGAGAGCAGTTGCTAGAAATCTAAAATAAAAAGGAATATTCAAGATGTACCAGAATCCCAGCCCCAAGAATCCAAGATGAGCTCATCAGATTTAACCTCAGTCCTAACACTGCTGAGACCAGAACTGTCCAGTGCATCAGAATCAGATATATTATCACTGCCAATTGCCATGAAATTTGTTTTTGTGTTAGCGATACAGCACAAGTCCTTAAAAAACACAGGTTACAATATAGAATACAAATGAAGCAAATGAGGAATTAGTGCTCATGGGTTTATGGATCATTCAGGAATCTGATAGCAGAGGGGTAAGAAGCTGGTCTCAAGACATTACAGTGCATCTTTCCTATAGCTGCACCTTAATGTAGCAATAAGAGGGCATGTCACTGATGGTGAAGTATGGATGGCTGTGTGTGGTTTTCTGTTTAATTACAACAATGCCAGCAGTGTCCTGCTGTAAATCAATTTAAGATGCCCTGCAGCACATTTCCCATTCTCACTTCAGCATCCTCCGGGGATTTTAATCTATTTCAAATAACAAGTTGTGAAGTCTGAGCAGAAAACGTTACATAGCTGCTGGCAGACTGTTGTAGAGAAACTGAAGTCATTAATTGGAAGAAACAAGGAATCTGCAGTATTGGACGGCTTGGTCCGATAACATTAGTTAAGTTGTACAAGCCAGCTGTATGGGTGCCAAGCTGCATGGGTCCTAGTGCCCTTCCCTTGGACAACATCGGTGGCGTGGAGAGGGGAAGGCCTGCAGCTTGGGCAACTGCCGGTCTCCCATGCAACCCTGCCCAGGCCTGCGCCCTGGAAAACTCCAGGCACAGATCGACGGTCTCTCAAGACCGACAGATGCCATCACCACAAGCCAGTGGACACACCTTTGTGGGAGAGTACAAGCTGTCTGCATTGTCCGGTGAAATTTCTCATCCTCAGGCAACAAGGATGCACAAGAAATAGCTGAAATTGCTTGTAAAGCATATCAGACTTGAGTAAAAGAAAATAGAGGAAATTAAGCAATCCAACAGCCAAAATGATAAAATGTGCTCAATACATTGTGTACTCACATAACCTGATACTTAATTTCATGCAGAATTCAACTAAGCCCCATTTAAAATTACTTTTACACAAAGGGTGCTAAGATACCCAACATTAATTATAGTTCTGACAACATAACAAAGGATAAAATGCTCAGCAGGTAAACACCTTGTTTTTGAAAAGTTCTTATTGAAATTAAAGGTGGAGATCATCAGAATGATAGAGAGTTTCAGAGCAAAGTCTTGCTGATGGCAGCTAATCAGTCTGAGGGAGGTGGAAATAGAGGGAATGCAATGTAAAAGAAACCTGTACTGCAAAGCACAGCAGTTGTTGCGAAGCTAAAATAGGAGAAAATGCTGGGAAAAAAACCACCAGGTTAGGCTGGATCAGTAGTGAGAGAAAAACTACATTACATAAGCCTTGACCAGGGATTGAAAAGTAATAACATGCATCACAACAGGTTAGATAAAACACAAACAGGAAAGGCAGGCTATCTGAAATTGCTAAAGTCAATATTATGCCCTGAGGTCTGCAATGTGCCTAAAGAGCTCTTACGAAGGGTCTCTGCTAGAAACATCAACTGTTCATTTCCCTCCATGCTCCTGACTTGCTGAGTTCATCCAGCATTTTGTATGTAGTGCACGGAACACAATGTGCTGTCCCCTCAACCTTTATGATATAATATATAAAACAGTATAGGAAAGAAAGACAGAGGCGCAACAGTAGGAATGTGAATGAGAATTTTTTAAAGAAGCAGGAAACTGAAAGCTCAGGGTCAGCTGTGTGAACTGGACAGAGGAGCTTCTGCAAAGTGTTTACCCAGCCTGTGTTTGTTTTCTCCATCGTAAACAAGATGACATCATGAGCAATGAACACTGCACATTTAAATAGAAGTAACACATGCACGTCACTGCCTTGACTGTGTGGGTTCTGGGATGATGAAAAGAAGCAAAAGTCACATTTCCTGCAAATGTGTTGGAAGGTTCCGTGGGAAGGGGAGTTGGAAGATTGACCTAGAGCACCATAGGTGCAATGAAAGGCGTGGGGAGGAGAAAATGGGTCCGGTAGTCCCAACTCATTCAGATAATGGCAACTGTGGAAGATGATTTACTGAATGTAGAGACTAGTGGGATGAAAGGCAAGGATGTGAGGAAGGATGCTGGTTGTCAGTGGGAAGTGGGGCGAGAAGGTGGGGAGCGGAACAGGCAGTTGGGAACTATATCAACCACTATGGAGAAGCAGCAACAGTCTTAAAAGGCTGGTATTGCTGGGAAAATGACAGTTTCGGAATGGATGCAACTGAGCCAGAGAGCATGGAATAGAATCCATACAGGAAGCCGAGTGGAGGAGGTGTTGCAAAGTAACTGGGGAATCTGTCAGCCTGTCATGGTAATTGGCTGCTAACTCGCTTTCTGAAATGGAGATTAGGGAATCATGAAAAAGGAGGTTAAGATGGACCATATGAATACAAGGGCCGAGTGGAGGTTGGCAGCAAGACTGATGAAATTTCTAAGTTCTGAGGGCAAGCAAGTAGTTGCATCAATGCAGTCAATCGCTATACTGAAATTGAAGGGGTGGGAAATGATTGTTCAACAACGTGATCACGATTGGATATTTCCAGTGCACCCCTGATTTGGAGTAAATGAGTGGTATTGCTGAACTATGATTAAAATTGTTTAATTAGCATTAATAACCAATCAGGACTCTCTCTCAGATGATGTCAATCCATATCATTCATTTTCTTTTTATTTTCACCCCTTCACAAATATTCCTTTTGTTCCCAACACAACTCTATTCTTCTCCAAGTTAAAATATGTCTATCCAAGAGCTGACAGAATGCCATTACCTTAATATGTTAATTCCGTTCCTCTCTCCACATATGCTACCTGACCTGTTGAATAGTTCTAGAATCGTCCATTCTTATTTAACACATTTTAGCCGTTCCATTGATTTGTAGTAGTTTTTGAAAATTTCAGAAATAGTCAGTTTTGGCAGATTTGACATTCAGCTATATTAGCTTAGGCTCCAGTGAAAGTTTTTTCTTCAGGTGTTAATAGCACGACCTGTCCAGTGCTAAACCTCTCCCTCCACAATTCCCTACCTGCCAAAGGCACAAGACCCAAACAGTTATGAATGAGAAACAGCGTGTCACTGGTGGACCAGCAACTTACTACCGGCAGGGAATTCTGGCCCTGTGTTTTGTCAGACATTAAAAGCAGATAAGCCTGACAGAAGGTGGGATGTTGCGATGAAGCAAACTGACACCAAATGCTGCCAGACTCTTGGCTGTCAACAGCGGATCATATACCAAGATATACGAAAAAGACTTCAGCACCGCCAAGTGCTCTCTGAATGTGACAAAATCCTTAATGTCTGGTGAAAGCCCTAGTTTACAGCACCCACAACGGTGAACCAACTATGAACTTTATGGTGCCAGCAGGCCTACACAGCCCCATTCATCCTGGTGAAGCCATTCCAACGGGCAAGCCTCGGAAGAGTAGGAACAATTGTTTAATCAAGTGACAAAGCAATGCAGGCTAGAGGAATTTAAAAGTGAATCATCTCAAGCAGTTGGATATCATGCATAATCTGTAGTGTAGAGAGATGACAAGTGATTCATCACTACTCAGGTAGTGTTGTATGGAAATCCAGCCACAAGGTGGGGAATCTGAGAAATTTGTTGCCACAGACAGCTGTGAAGGCCAAGTCAATGGCTACTATCAAAGCGTAGTTTGATAGGTTCTTGGTTAGTCAGGGTGTCAAAGGTTTTGCGGAGAGGGCAGGCGAATGAGGTTGAAAAGCCATAATAGAATGGCAGAGCAGACTCGATGAGATGAATAGCCCAACTCTACCTTACGGTCTTAAGCAAAGAGAAATAACTGAACCAGATAGTCCTTCTAATTAGCATCAATAGAAATCATGGATAAGCAGGAGGCAGAGGGTTTGTTGGATATTGAGATGGAGAGCAAGTGTTCTCGATTGCTCTCAATCCCTGCTGCTGTCACCCACTGGTACAAGCTCCACTGAATCAATGTTGGTGCTAATTATAGGTTGAAGGACAGGTTAGGCCAGAAGGTTAGATCTGTGATCATCAATAGTCACAGACAAAGGAATAGACACATTTAAAACAAAACACAAAATCTGACAGTGAGCCACAAAGATTTTATTGGAAATCAACAAAAGGCTGAGGCAAGATTTTAAAACTTGTTCTGAAAGCGGAAAATAAAGTAGATAGGATTAGGAGAGTAATTGCAGAGTTCATAGTCTTGGCAAAGTACAAGCATCAATCTGAGAACGTGCAACATCAACATTATCCCGTCTCTCAGCATTAAATAAAATATTCCGCTTCCCTGTTTTGCTTTTGAGCATAGGGGTCATGACAGAGATACATCTTCCACTAGCCACTCAGCTGCCCCTGAAACACTCAGTCATTCCACATCCACCTGCAGCTGATTGGTTTTAACGGGATGTGTACTTGATCAAAATAGATAACTTCATATCTCCACATGATGTTGTCCACTCAGCCAGTATGCCTATATACTCTGGAAGTCTCTTTACCTCCCTACTCATCCTGCTTAACTTGTATCATGAGCAAACTTCAGAACCCAATATTTTCTGATCAACAGTCCACAATCAGCGAGGAAAGGCAGCAACATCTCCACTTTGATCATCCTCAACAATGGTGTCGCACTACTCTACTCCCTATACACTCATAACTTTAAGGCCCGATTCTGCTCCAAGTCCATCTACAAGTTTGCAGAGGATACCACTGTAGTTGGCCACACCTCAAATAATGATGAGTCCAGAATATAGGAAGGAGATAGATTGCTCAGTGATATGATGTTGTGACAATGACGTTTCCCTCAATGTCGGTTAAAAAAGACATAGCTGGCCATCGACTTCAGGAAGAGGGCAATGCACGTGCTTCTGTTTAGTGGTGTTGAATGTGAAGTGTTCTGGTCCAACCATGTTGTTGACACCGTGCCAAGAAAGCTCCCAGTGCCTCTACTTCCTCAGGAGGCTAAAGAGACTTAGCATTCTCTCTTTGGTCAATGCACCATAGAATACATCCTATCCAGACAGAACAGTAAAAATGCTCTGCTCTTGACCACGTACAGCCTGTGGCGTTCGAGTTTGGAGTTAAGCTGCAGTGTCCTCTGTAAGAAGTTTGTACATCCTTTCCGTGAGCGTGTGCGTTTCCTCCCATATTCCAAAAACATACCAGTTTATTGATTAATTGTTTTTTGGAAATAGTCTAGTGATTAGAACAGGGTTCAATATATGGGTTGCCTGGCAATGCAGCTTGTTGAGCTGGAAGGGGCTCTTCATGTTATATCTCTAAATAAAATAAATGTCTACCTACCTATGTGAAAGATATCAAGTAGTAACAATCACAAAGAGAGAGACACTTATAAGTTAATGTGCACAACACTTACAAATTGGCCTGTGCTCACTCTCTCTGTTTCATAGTTTTGGCACCAAACTTCTAAGGTTTAAATATAAAACACTTATGCTTTAGTGTAAGGTCTCAAACATCAGCAATATTTCATTTGTGTGTTACATGTTTATTTCAGCACAAACATAAAGAGAAATAATAGCTGTGACCTTTGCTGTGACACCTTTCACCATCTTTACTTTCGCACACAACATCTTTTCATGAAGAGAATTCGATTTCCAATGATCCGTGTCACCTTCAATTTCGTGGAAACTCTTCAACCCAAATTAAATATACTTGATATCAAATACTTTTCAGCTGCTCAAAAGAAGCCTGCATGTTGAAGGTTTAAGTAACTCCAGGCACATTTAAGTCTTAATTCTTCACAAGCTTATGTCACCACAAATTAGTTAATGTCTTTGTTTCCTGTATTTCAATACAGGAAATAAAGTTTCCTGATGAATTACAGATCACGTTCCTGGTCATACACATTTGACGAAGAACTTCAATTTTAAAAGTGTATACTTATTGACATACCCCATCTAAACAGGTGTGATTTACCTATGAATAGATGCTAATTTTGCTGATCTAAGTCCATTTGAAAACTCAGCACAATACAGGTCAGCTTCCGCCCAGTTTTTGGTCTCAGGAAAGAAGCGGAAACAGTATCCATTGAATTCTGTCCAGAAGAGAGGGCAGGAATAGGCTGGAATGGCTCCTGTGAGACGAAGAGGCAATTCTGCAATAACACAAAAGTCACAATCAGCAATTCAATCCAAATAATTCAATTCCATGTAAGACATGTCCTTTCCAATACTCTGCATGCATTTCAAAATAACCCATAACAAAATACTGGTTATAATTGGAGCTATTATTGCACTGAAAACTTGCCTGAACCTCAATCATAAGGAATGGCATGTGGGATTCAAGCAGATTGAGCCAGCAGTTATAATGGATAACCTGTATTGCGTGCCCCCCCCACCCCCCCATCATTAGCCATTGGACTTTTCTACATTAGATGGACATGTCATCAAACAGAAGTGATTAATGTTTCTGGATAGCTCAAGTCATCTTCAAGGATTGAACTTCTAAGAAGGCTGCCTGGATGCTACAGAACACAGCACTTACGGATTTTTGCCCATTTTCTCTTAGCTTTAGAAATCAGCCACATTCCTTGAGACTATACAACTGGCTTTATAAACTGACTTTAAGATGGAGAGCAGTAATCATCTGAAAACAGATGCCATAGAAGGTGTTTTGTAATAGGTAAACAAAAATAAGATACCAAAGATGGGGCAAGGTGTTGATGGTGGTGTGAAAGAAGGACACACACACACACACACACACACACACACGTCAGAATAATTGGTAGAAATGGGAGACAGCTGAAGTTTGCAGAAAAGGACATGGGGAGAAGGGAGTTTCACTGTGAAGTTAGGAACTTCAATTAAATGCAATGCACTGAGAAGCTTGTAGTTAATGTAGCTCAAAGAATAAATGTGATAGGCAAGAGAAACATTGTGGGAGTAGATGCAGAGGGCAGAACTTTCAGTGGGCTCGAACAGAGCAGGTGAATATTACTGGAATTCAAAGGCAAGACTGCTACCATCAGGAGGGAGGCACACACAAGACCATGTCTACGAACAGTTATTACACCTCAGCCATTAGGCTCCCAAACCAGTGTGGAATGGGGTGGCACAAAAGCGAAGTTGGGTCGCCATGGTAGCGTAGTTCTTTTACAGTATTGAACTGGGTTCAATTCCCGCTATTGCCTGTAAGGAGTTTGCACATTCTCCTCGTAACCATGGGGGTTTCCTCCGGGCGCTCCGGTTTCCTCCCAAAGTCCAAAGTCATAGCATTTGATAGGTTAATTCCCATGATTAGGCTAGAATTAAATTGGGGGGGGGGGGGGGGGGTTGCTGACCAGCGTGGCTCAAAGGGCCAGAGGGGTCTCTGTATTGTCTCTCAATAAACAACAAATAAACCTCACTCACCTCAACACTGAACTGATTCCACAACCTATCGACTCACTTTCAACTAACTCATGATCTCAGTATTACTTATTTATTATTTTTAACTTTTTTATTTGCATAGTTTGCTTTTTTGCACATTGTCAATCTTCATTTGTGTGCAGTTTTTCATTGATTCTGTTGTATTTCTTCGTTCTACAGTGAATGTCAACAGGAAATTGAATCTCAAGGTACTATATGGTGACATTTACATATTTTGATAATAAATTTACTTTGAACTTTGAAACTATATACATCAGAAATAGATGGGTTCAGACGGGTGATGTAACAGTAAGCAGTTTTACCAAGGACTATTGTCAGATCAACATAGTGGCTCTTTTTGCTGAAGAACGTTAATGAGGAATCAGATGAAATTTTACAGAGTGGTTCTCAATCATGTTGAGTTTAAGTGCTGCACCAGAGTTACCTGTTTTATTAGATTTGTAGCTTGCCGTAATTGGATTTGATTTCTTTAATTTCAGGGCGCATGCAATATTTGCGTAATTAGCCTGATACTTTCAAAATAAAACAAGAGTCAGAGATAATAAATTCTTCAATGTAAATTTTTCCGCTCAAAACTGTGTATACTTCCACCCCCATAACAATACTTAGCAGTGACCAGCTGCTGCTGAATTTATAACAAGAAATACAACATATCACATTTTAAAAGCAAGTCAAGATTACTCATCATACACATTTCAAGACACAAGCAACTAGAACCAAAAGATTAAAAAAATAAATTACTGGGTGGGGAAGTGGATTCTACAATAAACATATTGATATGGCAAGATTTAAGATAACACTGAATTCAATTCTGGCAGCAGAGACAATTCAACCATGATTACCAAAATAAACATTAATGTGTGAACTCAAACATTGTATCCCAATGGGATTCAAGTAGGCAAATTATTGCACTTCATCTTGTTTTGGATTGGAAATTCTTTCATCCTTTTATGAGTGAAAGGTTAGAAATAGGAGAGACTGGATACAAATTGTAAAATTAGCTTTAGCAAGAATTGTGGTCATTTCACTGCCATTAAGAAGGCAAGAAGCACCGGAGGATAGCTATTAACTATTTTACATAAATACAGGAAACGCTCAAGCAGGCTGGAGAAAAATGAGCTAGTGTTTCCAATCAAGGTCCTCTCCTAAAAACTGGGAAATGTCAGAAATAACAAGCTTCAAGAAGCGGAGAAAACGAGTAGGGTTGACAGAAGGTGAAAGACGGGGTGGAAGGCCAAAGAGGAACAGTAATACAAGGTGAGAGATGGTAAGCAAGCAGTTAAAAGAATCAAGCCATTTCAAATCAGTCAAGCCAATCATGGCGTGGAGTGGCAGAGTGAACTCACAAACACGAGAAAATCTGCAGACACTGGAAATCCAAAGCAATATGACACAAAACGCTTGAGGAACTCAGTACAGCAAGGCAGCATCCATGGAAAAAAAAACAGTCAGAGACCCACAAGTGAATCTGCAGTTGCTGGAAATAAATAAAAACACAAAATGCTGGCAGAACTCGGCAGGCCAGACAGCATCTATGGGAGGAGGTAGTGACGACGTTTTGGGCCGAAACCCTTCATCAGGAGTGAAGTAACATGGGATGGTCAGAAGGGGATAAGAAGTTGGGGGAGGGATAAAGTAGAGAGCTGGGAAGTGATAGGCTGGAGGGAAATGGGCTAGGGGGAAGGTGGAGAATTATGGGAAATAAAAGAGAAAGGTAGGGCTGGGGGGGAGATTATAGCGAGGGGGGGAAAGAGAGAAAGAGAACCAGACTAAAATAATAGATAGGGATGGGGGTAAGGGGGGGGCAGGGGTATCAACGGAGGTCTGTGAGTTGAATGTTCATGCCGGCAGGTAGGAGGCTACCTAGGCGGGAGATAAGGTATTGCTCCATCGACCTGCGTGTGGCCTCATCTTGACGGTAGAGGAGGCCATGGACAGACATGGAGTGGGAGCGGTCTGTGGAATTGAAGTTTGTGGCCACAGGGAGATCCCGCCACTGCTGGAGGACTGAGCGCTGGTGTTCGGCGAAACGGTCTCCCAGTCTGTGGTGGGTCTCCCCAATGTATAAATGGCCACATCGGGAGCACCGGATACAGTATATCACCCCAGTTGACTCGCAGGTGAAGTGGTGCCTCACCTGAAAGGACTGTCTGGAGCCTGGGATGTTGGTGAGGGGGCTTGTGCGTCCAGTTGTTTTCTAAAATATTGTTTTTTCAAGTGAAACGCCATTTTGGTCCAGGCAAGGAAACTCTAGCAAGTTGCTGGAGAAACATATACGTACTGGCAAGACAGCTGTAGATTAGGACAGAATGCAGGGCAAGTGTCCTTAAAAGGAGATATACAATATCTATAGTAGTGTTTGTGAATTGTTATATTAAGATTGGAATGTAAAGAAACATTCAGTTGTATTGATAAAGGGTTTTCCACCGTCGTTGTTGACAAGTGATCTGTCTTTTCTCAGATAGCAAAACTCTTTTGGGAAAAGTAGTGTGATATGATGATGACCATTGCCTTGTATGTGGAAAGCACATATAGGAACTAAAATTCATCATTTCAAATTAGAGGCAAGACTAAAAGCTTAAGGTTTACATAGAAAATAGCATAATTCAGAAACTAATTAACACTTATGGAAGAATCCTGAAACTCTAATGATAGAAATATCACAAATGTGTAGAAACTCAGGTTTGGAGTTCCTTGTTGAAATCTCACCAATTCTACGTGATGTAAAAATGGAACATGACATAGTTCACTGATTTTATGCATTGGCATAGTAACAGCAAGGAATATAAATGTATTGCCAGTCACCCATAACGATTCTGTGGAATTCGTTGCCACAGAGGCTGCTGCGTCTTTACAACTACATATCAACGAAATAAAAGCATGCACGAGAAGGCTTTAACTGGTGTATTCACATTGCAGTGAGAGAGAGAGGGAACAATGCACATGTGGACAACAGCGCATATGCGGACAACAGATCAATAGATAGTACGGGTGCGGGGATGGGTGGGGGGGGGGGGAGGAAATCATTGTTATAAAAGAAATAGATCCGTACATCACAGAGGCCATGTCAGTGGGTATATTTAAAGCAAAGGTTGATAGGCTCTTGATTTGTAAAGGTGTCAAAGGTTATGGGAGAAGGCAGGAGAATGAGGTTGAGAGGGATAATAAATCAGCCATTATGGAATAGCAGGGCAGACTTGACGGACCAAATGGCCTAATTCTGCTCCTTACGATCTTACAAATCAGCTAACCAGTTGTGATCATCCCAATGTACTTAGCATCTCCAAAAGAAAGTAATGAATTTGGACAATGGCAGAGCTTCTCATTGAAATATCGGTTATAGTCGATTCCTGTAGCCGGCTTGAAGCCCGAGAAAGCTTTAACTGGCTTCATTATATATACCAGGAAAGCACAAGATCCTTTTTTTAAAGGTTATAAGATTTTGAAATGTATGGCGATTCCCATCAGCAGCTTTTCTACCTCAGCTTCTATGAATCTGCAGTAAAAAGTTTCTTTCTTCTGCTGCTCTAAATATGAAGGCATATAGCATGTATGTACCCACTTTGATCCATAATGAAACCTTTTGAAAATTTTAACCAATGAGCATGATACAGCCAGTTTTGGTCTTGCATACGACTCAAAAAGAGAACATCTAACAATGATAAAATGATACGTTGTGTAGATTGTATGCAAGACCACAACTGGCTGCATTATGCTCATTGGTTAGAATTTTCAGAAGGTTTCATTTTTGGAGTAAACTGGCAACATTTATGTTTAAACCAACAAAAGAAAGGTACCATGCTTTTTACTGCGGAGGTAGAAAAGAATGTGCTACGAAATGGTGAAAACTGCCTGGAAAGAAGACCCTCCACATCTATCACTGCTGACCACAAATTTGAACAATTCTTTACAATGGGATCATTTGCTATTAGAGTCTGGGATTACCCTACACAGGAGGGAGATGAGTGCCAGGTGCAAAGGGAATATTGGTTTACCAATTCTCAGGCCAGCGGCTAGTCCTACTATGTCAAGTCGAGGCTTAGGCAGTCCCTGGAGAGCTTAGTAACTGTCCTCTGGCTCCACCATCTGGTGCCAGCTCGAAATACAACATCAAGGATCAGACATGGTGTCTTGGCTACTAGCCATGAGTCAATATCCTCAGATGTGCATGGTAGTGAATATTGATCTGCCAATTCACAGTTTTCTCCCCACATATTCCCCCCTTTTACTGCCCTCTGTGCTTACTTTGCAAAACTTGCTTAAAACTGTGTCCTAAACAAAATGATATTGCCTAATCTAATCTTCTATAGTACTTTATTAGGTTACATGACACAAAATCTATGTAAATCTTATTTGCTGAAATGTATTTGAGATTTGGAAACTTCATTTATTCCTAATTTGTACATATGCATTACTTTAATAGGTGTCCTACTGCAGCTGTCTCATAACTATAAAGCAAAATGTTGAAAAAACTCCAAAATTATTACAATTTTTTAAAAAAATCCTTAAACTACCTCAGTGGTGATCAACAATGACGAAGTCACAGTTGCAGCAATTACACATATGACAGTTGGTCTAGAGATAGATTATCATTTGAAATGGTTGAATTTGCATCTCCCCCAATTTCATTTGGAATTAACTCCCTTTCTAGGATTCAGTAAACAGATTTCCAAGTCTATTCTGAGATGAATGAACACTTCTTTTCAGGCACTCTCAGGATCAAGGGTGTGGGCCACAGAGTCAGAGAGCACAGAAACAATCCCTTCGCACCAACTTGTCTGTCTGTCTATTCTGGCACATCGAGCCACACCGCTCAGCAACCCCTGATTTAACCCTAAATCATGGGACAATTTACCTACTCATTGGTATGTATTTGGACTATGGGAGCAAACTGGAGCACCTGGAGGAAACACACAGTCATGTGGAGAACATGCAAATTCCTTACAGACAGCGGTGGGAATTGAACCCTGCTGGCTGGTACTACACGGCCACGCCACCCGAGTTAGTCCCATTTACCTATGTTTGGCCCAATCCTTCTAATTCTTTCCTTTTTCCATGCACCTGTCCAACTGTCTTTTAAAATGTGTTATTATAATCACCTGTTCCGCTTCTACTGGCAGCCCATTCCATTTGGTATCCTCCTGAGTGAAGAACTTGCCCCTCAAATCCCTTTCAAATCTCTCCCCTCTTAAGTATGCCCCCTAATTTTGGACTCTACCACAGGTTTGAGTACCACTTATCTGAAAACCCAAAGCCTCCAAAATCTGAATTCATTTTTTGAGCATTTTTTGGTCTCACAAGTGGAAGCTCCCACAAGGTGCTAGGAAAGGTTACCAGGCAATGAGCAGGTCTCTGAGGATGGCAGACAGTTCTGAGAAGTGACCTCACATCTATTGAGCAGAAGTTAAATGAAAAATAAAACAACACTGCAGAAAGTAGGAAATGAAGATCCCGATTGTGTATTGAAAGAGTGGATTCGTCAGCAGAGTGAACATATGTCACCTAACTGTTTGCTGGTCATGAAATAGGCAAAGATCTATCACGACAAACTGAACATTGAAGGTAATTGTAAATATTCAGCAGGCTGGTAACAAAAATTTAAGGAAAGATTTGTGGTAATAAAGCATCGTTTGCAGATCACGAAGCAGCAGAGAAATTAATTGGAGTTTGCCAAGATCACCACTGATGAAAGTCTAACACTAGAAGTCTACAATGCTGATTGCTTTATACCCTACATTAAACCTAAAAAAAGTAAAAATACACTGTGCCATAACTTTTTTTTAAATCAAAACACAGCATCGTAGATGGAGACTGAAAGTCTGCTGTTGTTTGTTGTTATTTAACAGCTGATTCAGGTATTCTCCCGATCTGCTCTGCTGCTTGTGTTACCCTGAACACATTATATTTTCATTACATTAATGGTATGTAATTATTTTCATTTTCAGTACAAGTGTGATGAACAAATGCAAGACAGAGACTGCTTAGCGGTAGCACATATATTCAGAGTTGGAAATTATGGCAATCACAAGCTATTCCAAATTCCAAAAAAATCCAAAATCTAAAGCACCTCTGGTCCAAAGCATTTTGACTAAGGTGTACTCAGTCTGGGGAAAAGACTGAACACATTCACCCTGTCTATGCCCCTCGTGATTTTATACCCTAGTTCATCTCTTAGTCCCTGACATTCCATGGAAAAAAAAGACCAACTGCTCCCTGTAATTTAGTCCACCGAGTCCTAGCAACATCCCTGTAGATCTTTACTCCACTTCCAGTTTATTACCACTTTTCCTATAGCAGGGTGACCAAAACTGAACACAATACACCATGCTGTCTTATCAAAGCTTGTCCAACTGCAACACAATCTCTCAAATTCAAGTTTAAGTTTATCGTCAATCAACTGCATACATTTATACTGCCAAATGAAACAACATCCCTCAGGACCAAGGGGCAGAGCACATTACATACAACACACATGCAACACAAGAGGTAATAATACCACAAATAAATTAACAAAGAATAAGGTGTATTTATGACACAAGTGGAAAAAGTAGGCAATATATGCTACTGGTGTTTTAAATGTGATAAGACCTAGGTGGTGGCAGGGAGTTCAGTGGTCTCGTAGCCTGGCAAAAAAGCTGTTTCACATCCGAACAGTTCTTGTTCTAATGTTGTGGTACCTCCTGCCTGATGGTAGGATGTCAAAAAGATTGTTGGATGGATAGGAGGAACTATTGACAATGCCAAGTGTCCTGGATACACAGTGCTCATGATAAATATCTTGGGTGAGTGGAAGAGACCCCAATGATCCTCCCAACATTCCTTGCAATCCCTTGTAGGGTCTAATGGTCAGATGCCTGGCAATTCCCATATCAGACAGTGATCCAGCTGATCAGGACAATCTCAAATGTTCCACTGCAACACACACACAAAACACTGGAGGAGCTCAGCTGGCCAGGCAGCATCTACTGAGAAGAGTAAACAGTCAATGTTTTTGGCCTGTTTTTGGCCTTCATCAGGACTGGGGCAAAGAAGATGAGAAGTCAGAGTAAGGTGGTGGGGGGGAATGGGAGGAAGGAGTAAAAGATGGTAGCTGATTGATAGGTGAAACTGGGAGGGGGGTGAGGGTGAAGTAAAGAACTGTGAGGTTAATAGTGAAAGAGATAAAGGGCTAGAGAAGGGGAAATCTGATAGGAGAGGACAGAAGACCACGGAAGAAAGGAGCCACCAGAGGAGGGGATGAGCATGTAATGAGATAAAGTGAGGGGGAAAATGGGATGGGGAATGGAGGGGGGGGGAGGGGAAGAGAGGGAGAACAATTACTGGAAGGTTGAGAAATCAAAGCTCATGCCATCAGGCTGCCCAGACAGAATACAAAGTGTTGCTCCTCCAACCCGAGACCCGAGTGTGGCTTCATCGCGGCAGTAGAGGAGGTCATGGCCTGACATATTGGAATGGGAATGGAAAGAGAACTAAAATGGGTGGCCACTGGGAGATCACAGTTCCTCCAGCAGATGGAGTGTAGCTACTCAGCAAAGTAGTCTCCCAAACTACATGGGGTCTCGCCGATATACAGGAGGACACACCAGGAGCACTGGATAGGCTCACAGGTGAAGTGTCGCTCTCAAGTTGGAGGAGCAACACTTTATATTCCGACTGGATAGCCCCTACCTAAAGACTTCTCATCTACCACCACCCTCCCCCCCAACCAGTCCTGACAAAGGGTCGCAATCAAAACGTCACATGTTTACTCTTTTCCATTATCTGCTGCCTGGCCTGCTGAGTTCCTCTAGCATTTTGGTAAGGACTGCTTGGATTTCCAGCATCTGCAGATTCTCTTGGGAACATTCTATTGGGTAAAATGGGGAGAGAGG
Source organism: Hypanus sabinus (assembly GCF_030144855.1). Classification (NCBI taxonomy): domain Eukaryota; kingdom Metazoa; phylum Chordata; class Chondrichthyes; order Myliobatiformes; family Dasyatidae; genus Hypanus; species Hypanus sabinus. The sequence goes on from NC_082714.1 coordinate 29,567,648, forward strand.
TGGTGAAACCACCCAGGAAGTTGCTGTGCTTACCTAGCTAAGGAAGTGATAACAAGGGACTAAGTGAGATCATCTTTCATGTGCACGCCCAGTAACTTGGTATTCCTAATTCTCTCCAAGAGTACCCGTTTATGTGAAGTAAGGAGCGGTCAGCCTACATCTTCCAAAAGTCCACACTTATCTGTTTAGTCTTGTCCATGTTGAAACTCAAGTTGTTGTGCTCGCACCATTCTGCCAACCACTCCGTACGTTACCGTGTCATTATTGTTGATGAGGCTTTTCTATCCTCTATATTCACCACCTTGACAGATGAATGTAAGTATGCCAAAAGCCTTCTTCACCACTCTGTGACCCACTTTCAGGGAATCATGTATCTGAACTTCTACAACAATCCCCAGGCTTCTAATGGTTACCGTGAAAATGCTATCTTGATTTAAACTTTCAGAAAAGTAAAACCTTGCAGTTATCAGAATTAAACTCAATTTGCCATTCCTCAGCCCACTTACCCAACTCATCAATATATCCTATAATTTTGTGGGTTCTGAGTTGGCTAATGAGACCAATGTAGGACTGCTCTACAGATGAGGCTATCTCTTTCCATGGCAAGAGCTACAGCGCAATTAATCCATACCTGTTCAATGTACAGCACCGCCTTCTAAATGGTTCCAATTGATCATTATTCCCGCTGTTCAGAAATAGTAAATAACGAAGGAGATGATTCCATTTGAACAACCCCACCATTCAGCTCATCCCAATCCTAGCTGCTGTGAGGACAACCCACCAATGCATCACATCTCCTTATTGAATTCCAGGGTCCCTAGGATGCACAAAAGATGCCGGAATTGTTGACTGAACCAAGGGTCAAGCAGCATCTGTGGAAATCGTGCAAAATGACTGAGAGGGAAGACGAAATATTGCCTGTATATTGTTGTAGCAGGGGAGGTGGGATATAGAAAGGTAGGTGATAAGTGGATCCAGACAGAGAGGAGTTGATGAGCAGGTGGAACCAGTTAGGGGAGGGGGAAGGGAGAGTGAAAAAAGGGTGAATAAGGGTGTGTGGGAAGAGAATGTGAGGGGGGGGGGGGGGTGGGTTACCTGAAATTGTAAAATTCAGTGTTCATGCTATTGGTTTGTAAGCTACCTGTAGAGAATACAAGATGTTATTCTAATTTGCATTTGGCCTCTCCATGAAAATGCAACTGTATGCTCGAGTCGGCTATTGCAGACAGAGTGCAGGCACTCAGCTCGCTCATACCTCGTCTCACAAACGTTGTGGAGGCTGCATTGCAAACACTAAGTGCGGCAGACTAGCCCAGAAGAGGCGCAGGTGTACATCTGCCTCACCTACGAAGGGTTTTTAATGTCCCTTGGCGGTGAGGGAGGAGAGGAAACGACAGGTGTTGCGCCTCGAGGTAAACAGCCGGGGTGTAGGGAGAAGTGGGGTAAGTGAACCAGGGAGTCGCAGGAGAGTACAAGCAGACGTTGGGAGGAAGTGAAGAGGGAAAGACACGATGGGTGGTTTGATCACATTGGAACTGGTGGAAATAGTGGAGGATGCTGCGCTGGAAGCAGAGGCTGGTGGGGCGGAAGGAAAAATCCAAGGGAGCCCTATTGATGTTCTGTCCAGACGGAGGGGTTGAAAGCAGCCTTGCAGGAAATAGAGCAAATGCCTGCGAGGGTTCCATCAACTACGGCAGAGGGGATGCCATGTTCATGGAAGGAGAAAGACATTTCAGAGGGCCTAGAGTAGAAAGCAGGCCTTTGGTGAGATCAGCTGCATTGGAAAAGGAGCCTTTGAGGGGGGGGGGGGGGGTGGGGAGGAGGATCCATTGTAACAGGAGCCCTGCTTCATTCGAGTATTCAGCCTTCCAGTTGGTAAACAGTACATCACCCTTTGCCATTTCTGCTAATTCCAACATGATCAGTCACATCTTCACCCCACACCTTTCTTATTTCCACAGAGACCACTTCCTTTGGGAGTCCCTGGTCCATTCATGAATCTCCTAAGCATTTACCCTGCAACTGTAGAAGGTACAATACCAGTCGCTTTCACCTCCTCCCGCACCTGTCAGTTGAGGCAGAGGTGTACCTGCACCTGCCTCATTCTGTTCCACTGCATTCCATGCTCCTCTCCCCATCTGGTTCCACTTCTGACCTACCAACCTCTTGACTTAATTCAACCCCTCCCAATCCTCTATAGTTCTTTACTGACAAAGTTTCCTTTCTGCTCTCTGTCCTGATGCATGGTCTTGACCCGAAACATCAACTTACAAGACACTGCTTGGCCCACTAAGTTCTTCAAACATTCTGCTGAGAGGGAAAGACCTTAGGCAAACCATTTATCAAGACTTGTCAATAAGGGATTGTTACTTTTAATGTTTATGTTCTGGCTCACACCTCTCAACCAATTGCCAACCTATGTCAAAAGGTTATCTTGCAATCTGTGAGCTCTCAATTAAGTCTGTAATCTTCAGGGCAAACTTTTTATTGAATTCTTTCTGGGAATCATTGGCGAAAGATAACTCTCAGTGAGATTCTCCTGGTGACTTTCCCCAAGCATCCAACCAGATTAGAGAGATGTGACCTGCCCTTCACAAATCCAGGCTGACTTTCTTTGATCAGTTCAAACTCACCAAGTACTCAGTCATTCTGTCTCTGAAAACACATTCCAATAATTTCTCCATGACTAATGTTAAACTGACAGGCTTGCAGTTATCTGGTTCATCCCACTGTTTCTTTGCGAATAATGCAGCCAAATCTCCCATACAAATATTAACTAATTTATTTTTTACTTTAAGTCATATTAAGGCACAGATCAATCACAAATCCATTAGCATTTTTAACTTACAGTAAATCTCCTTGACTCATATTTGCAACCTCTATAGCTCTTTAACGTTACTTAAACTATTAAGTATTAAGTACTATTAAGTAAACTATTAATTAATAGTTTAAGTAACGTTAAAGAGCTATAGAGGTTGCAAATATGAGTCAAGGAGATTTACTATAAGTTATATCCTGCTAATTCCATCCACACTGGATCCCTATTTACCCATTCGAAGTTCATCCTAGATAGCAAAGGTTTCTAACTCCCATGATGCTGTGTTTTTACCCGTTTGAACAATTTGACTTACTCATTAACAATTCCGTGTAAAATAGCAGAAGATAACTAAATACGCACTACCGGAAGATACATTCTATATATGATCAGGAAACGTTAAAATCGCCTTCCACTGCGCATCCTTGCAGAGATATAACAGTTACATCATTGATCAGCGGACTGTGAGCCTCGTTAATTCCCTATTGTGTCAGACCAGAGCATATGTAATGCAAAACACCACTTTATTACATTAACGCAAAAATAATGTTCTAATTTTAATCCCCTGTGCACCATACAGCGTCTTCCCGACAGGCATTCGCCCAGAGGTGCCAGACATCTGAGGCGCCTGAGCCCATGAAGTTCCCAGACTGGTCTCGAACACCGTCGACACGGTGATGTTCTAAATTCTTGGGAAATATTGTTCTAATATACTGTATGTACAGATTTATCGGCGCTGTTGCCAATGAACACTCTGCAACGTGTTTCCAAGATAAATCTTCATTCCCCATTTTATCGCGCTTACAAATTAAGGAAAATGTTGGCCAATTTCCCCGTGCGAGTTCGGTCTGGTTTCGTTTTTCTATTTTGATGTGGAATGATTAAGGAAAGAAAGAGAATAAATGTCATTATACATTTTACTTCAGCGCAATATAAAGATTTTAAAACATCTTGCATGTGGACTTGACAAAGTCATTAAACTGTGCCCATTAAGATGTAACTTCCAGCAGGTTTCCAGAAAGTTTTTCTTACCTTGGCTAATTTGAATTTGTGTCGGGGGGACAGCCGTTTCTGAAATTACCGCAAGAGACAGGACTACCCCTACATTCCAGCTAATCATTGTGATAGCCCTTGGACTGTCTCCCACTCGTAGATCAAACCCAGCGAACCTTCTGCACTTCATTCAGTACAAATTCCTACCGACTGCTGCCGCGCTCCAGCCGCGGCCTCCACCCTCGCCTTTATGGAAATGAGACACTGGGGTCACGAGGCTGAGCTTGCATCCTAAAAAGGTACGTTCGGTCCCAGAGAGGGGGAAAAAAACAACGTTGGGATTCCGATAAGGAAAGCCTATTGTGTTAATTTTATCCACAGTACAGAAATAGAGAAGTAGAAGTAGAGAAATCTATTAAGTTTGCCTGCCACCAGCAGCGCAGCATAATATATAATAGAGACTACATTTTTGAAAGATGGTGAAGACAAAAAAAGTTGAGAATTTCCTCTGATCTCTGCTGTGGTGGGCTAGACGCCAGAGGACAACGTGTACTGTCCATGATGGTAATTGTATTTCGTTTAGGTTTTGTTCTGAAGCATATTCTCTCTTCACACATTTTGTCCCAGCTGAGAAGTATTGTCTGAATTCACTATCCACTGAAGCTAAATGGGTTACTACCTCTAATGAAGTACTCAAAAGCAGTAAGATAGATATTTTATTGATCCCAAAGGAAATTAGTGTCACCATAGCATTACTAATGCACAGATACACAAATGTGCAAATATTAGAAGAGAAGTATGAAAGAATAAAAAAAAGTTATCTCAAGCTGTCTAACAGGATAGGGTCATCACTTCCCCTGCTATAGGTTGACTCATTATAGAGCCTAATGGCTGAGGGAAAGAATGACCTCATATAGTGCTCCTTGGAACAGCACAGTTGTCTTAGCCTATTTCTGAGAGTGCTCCTCTGTTCAGCCAAGGTGGCATGCAGAGGGTGAGAAACATTGTCCAGAATTGCCAATAAGCAGCCTAAAATAAATATTCAAGGCTATACTGATAGTAACACATCTATGCCCATTTGGATAGGGTTAGAATGCGGCTAATACACCTGTCCCATCATTCAGAATGACCAATGACTTTTTCTCTATCTTAATACCAAATTCTATCATTTTCCCCTCAATGCCTCTACTCTCCAGAAATCTAGCTAACTCCTTTGCAAATCTTTTCAAATGACTTGGCCCCCAGAGGTTTCTGTGACAGGAGGTTCTGCAGATTCTTGCCCCTCAAAATGATGAAATTTTTCCCTTTCTCACTCTTAATACAATGAACTGTGATTCTAGATACTTCAGGGAAAACATCCTCCCTTACCCAGCCTGATATGCCCTGTCAGAACTTTGGACATTTCAATTGCATCCTTCTTTCTTCTAGCCTCTGGTGAATACACCCCTAGTTAATCATCCTTATAAAGCATGATCTTGATCCCAAGTAACATTCTGGTGAACCTTCACCGCACCCACTGTATGGTAAGCATATCTCTTCTTGGGTAAAAAGAACGCAACGATCCAGTTGTGGTCTCCTTCAAAGTCCTGTATAGGCGGAAGCAAGAGTAATCACTTGGAAATTATTGACCAAGAATTATATACGTATTTTAGGCAGCACTCTATGGTTTACCTAGAATTGTGAACAGCAAGTTAGTAGCCAGGCCTTAATGGTTTCAGTGACAGCATTTAGTATCATTATAGGGTGAAACAGGTAATGCAACCTGTGGAATAAGCACCTGTGTAGTTAAATGCAGAGATCCAGGAATCACTGTTCATAATTCTTTGCTTCCACTCATGGTACACCATCTTCTCCAGTGTGATCAAAGCAAACTAATGGTCCATGAACAAGTGAAAAACACTATAAAACTTCTAGGCTTTGTTACATGAACTGTGCATAAGTTGATAATTTTTTACCAAGCCATACTTAGTATTCTGGTACTTAAAATGTCTAATTTTCATGAAAATATTTTAATGGATTTACCAAATTATATTGTGTTAGTTTTATATTTCAGCTTCTACATTAATCTCTTGAGTATGTTCCATTGATTTGTAAGCTATTAACAATTCATTAAAGTTTGCATTTTTCCTTCCTAGTTTGCTACGTATGAGAATGCTTCAATGTGATTGGCTGTTCAGTCAGGTGAATATCTTCACTGTTGATGGACTCCATGGATTCTGTTGGACTAAGCCTGTAGTTACTGCTGGTAGGAGAGAGAGCATCACAGAAATCATTGGATTGTATTGGCAGCTTCCATTGATGTCAGTGACAAGTGCCATTCCTTCACCACTGATTGAGAATTTAGGTCGTTAATGAGGCATGATTCAAAAGGATGCCTATTTCTCCATCACTATATTGGATTCAGCTCTCCACCGTCTTTTTAAATCTATCAACCCCACAATATTGGTCAACTCTCAAAGGTGATTCCTCTTAAACTGCACTTGTTTAGGCTGAAACAAGCAACTTTATAAGGGCAATGGGGAAAAAAGTAATTATTTTGCTATTTCATTGCAAAGATTACAGTCTGGACTTCTTAAATACATTATAATTGAGGTAAGTATAAGTCACATTGAAATTTGATTACTTCCCCACTTAATGCCAAGGAGCATGATCAACAGAGATCAAAATGTGGATTTGGTGCCTCTCCTGAAACTAGTTTTTGATGTGGACTTGCCCATTTATCCCCTTTTAAGATTGTGCACATTTTAATGCTATTGCTTGTATTCCAGGGCAGAATTTGAGATCAGCAGAATTGCCACATGATCAGATTTAATGTTTGGGTTGAGCCCAGGGAGGAATCTCCAGACTTTCTACTTTGTCGTAAATTTTCAGCCTTTTTAGCGCTTGTTGAATATGATTTATGGGTGAACTAATCACAGAAATACATGAATAGCAGATAATGCAATAAATGTCATTAGGCAATGTTATATCTAATATTTAAATTAGAAAGTGATTGGCTACACTCCAAAGGGAAGCTGATTTAAAACAATTTGTACAAATAGCACTGGAAGTTTGATGTCCCCTAGTGAGTTGTGAGCTGTGACACCAACAACTTTAACCTGTGAGACAAAACAAAACCTCATTATAATGACTGGCTTTCTAGTTTGTCTACATTTGTTAAAGCAATGCTGAAAATTGGGTTTATGTTGATTCCTTGAAGTGCTTCTGGCTTTCAGTACTTCAGATTTTTAGTGTTCTTGCCCAGTAATTGATCCAAAAAAAAGCAAAACATTTTGCAGATCAATCAGTTTACAGTAATTATCCCAGTCAAACATGCAGAGATCCCTTTCTAAAGTTCATGTGCAAACTCCATTGAATTTTGTCAGTTGGACATAAAAGTTTATTTCAAAGAAGAAATCACAATTAATTTCAGACATTCATCTTCCAGGGAACCCAAATTGCTATTATTACCATGTTTCTTGTACAAATGATTTTGTTTGAAAATGGATCTGATTAGAAGTCAGGTATTCAATGGTATTGATTGAGACAATCTGTCTGAGATGGCCGTGTTTCAATGCAGTCAATTGAAAGGTTTCAGAACCATTATTATCATTAACAAAAAAGATCCATAGAGAATAAGGATGCAAGGATGATGGTAACATTAATGTAGCAACATTGATAGTTTAAAAAGATATTGTACTTCGGATGTGATTCATCTAAATCCAGATCAAAGAGAAAACAACTAAAATAAAGGACAGAAAGTTACAAAATGCTAGAAATGTGAAAGAAATGTAAAAAAAAATCAGAAAAGGGCAGACAAAGCTTGATTCTACAATAAAAGAACAAGGCAAAGTAATCTGCGATGCAAAAACGTACAAAGAAATCACAGCAAGAGAACGTCTGAGGGAGTTTATCATCACAAATTCATTATTTTGCTTTGGCAGAGATTGCGGATATACGGTATATTGCTTACAAGTATTAGTAAATAAGTTCCAATATGATTTATCATTGCATAATCAGAATGCTAAAGAAAATCTTTATACAACCACTCTTTCAGGATACACCAGGCTGTAGCAATTAATTACAATAAACATATTCATTGCCAGTGTTACAACAGCAACGTTCAGTTTTATCATACACATACTTGTCAATCTCATGCATACTAGGAGGGCTGAGATGGCCTGTTTCCGTGCCGTGATTGTTATATGGTTACATATGTACCCTTCTATTTTGAGTTTGTGTCTCTATCTCTTCCTCATATATTTAAAAAAACACTCACACGTGCAAACACACATTTGCACACACAAAAAAAAATATATGTGTACCAACATTTACATTCTAGCACACCTAATTATGTAGATGTCCTGTTCAAGATACATGTCCGCACACTAACAATTGGTCATGTATTCGCACACGCTGTCCCTCATTCAACCATTTGCTCACACACACACGTGGGCATGGGCATTCACAGGAACAGTCTTCTGTCCAAACACACATTTGTACAGAAATTCATACCTACTTTAGTATCCTCAGATATCTTCTTAATAGTCTCCCAGGAACAAGACTCTCCTGTTGTTTTCCTCCATACTTAGATGCACCCATGTCTTCACACCATCTCACACAGACACTCAAAGACTTTCTGTCATGGTTACGTTAATGAATTATCCTGGGACCTTAGCAATTAGCAATCTGTTACAAGATTCAACACTTCATCCAGCAAGCACATTACATAGAACACCATTTGGTTGAAGAATAAATTTGGGTGCAGAGGGTTCTGGATTTGGTGTATGACTTTTTAAAGGTTAGAGTACAAGTATAGTATGTAATTAAGAAAGCTAACAGAATCCTTTATTAATTGGGGATATTTATCCAACATAGGGAGCTTGTGCCTTTGTTATATCTGGCATGCATGTGACTTGTTTATAACCATATAACAATTACAGCACGGAAACAGGCCATCTCGGCCCTTCGAGTCCATGCTGAATGCTTCCTCTCACCTAGTCCCACTGACCTGCACTCAGCCCATAACCCTCCATTCCTTTCCTGTCCATATACCTATCCAATTTTTTTTTAATGACAATATCGAACCTGCCTCTACCACTTCTACTGGAAGCTTGTTCCACACAGCTGCCACTCTCTGAGTAAAGAAGTTCCCCCTCATGTTACCCCTAATGGAGTATTTGCCTCCATTTTTAAGGAAGGTAGTTTTACATACACACACACACACACACACACACACACACACATATATATTACACTGTACTACTGCCGCAAAAAAACAAATTTCATGACATATGTGAGTGATGATAAACTTAATTCCATTGTTGTGTCTCTGTTGTGGATTGAGAGTGGGAAGGGGGCAAGGAGAGGGGCATCAATGTTCAAAGTAAAATTTATTATCAGAGCATATATGTTATCACATACAACCCTGAGATTCTTTTTGCGGGCATACTTAGCAAATCTATTGAACAGTATCTGTAAACAGGATCAATGGGCAACAAACTATGCAAATGCAAGATAAAAATAAATAGCAATAAATAACGAGCATGAAATAAGAAGATAAAAGAATCCTTAAATGAGCATAGCTGTCCGCTTTTGTTCAAGAGCCTGATGATTGAGTGATAGTACCTGTTCTTGAACCTGTTGATGCAAGTCCTGAGTCACTTGTACCTTCTACCTGATGGCATCAGCAAGAAAGGAGCATGGCCTGGGTGGTGAGGATCTTTGATGATGGATGCTGCTTTTCTACAGCAGTGGTTTTTTTTTACCTGTGATGTACTGGGCCAAATCCACTACCATTTGTGGGATTTTCTGCTCAAGGCATTGGTGTTCCCATACCAGGCTGTATAGCAGCCAGTCAATACACTTTCCACATCTATAGAAGTTTGCCAAGGTTCTTGAGGACATGCCGAATCTCCGCAGACTCCTGAGAAGTAGAGGTGCTGTTGTGCTTTCTTTGCAATAATATTTATATGATGGGTCCAGGACAGGCTTTCTGAGACAGTGACACCCAGGAATTTAAAGTTGCTGACCCTGTCCACCTCTGATCCTCCAATGATTACTGGCTCATGGACCTCTGGTTCCCCTCTCCAAAGTCTACAATCGGTTCCTTGGTCTTATTGACATTGAGCGAGAGGTTGTTATTACACGGCTCAGTCAAATTTTCAAATCTTTCTCCTGTATGCTGATTCATCACCAACTTTGATACAGCCCACAACAGTGGTGTCATCAGCAAACTTGCATATAGTGTTGGAGGTGTACGTAGCCACATAGTCATCGGTGTAAAGCGAGTAGAGCAGGGGGCTAAGTACACATCCCTGTGGTACTCCTGTGCTGATGGACATAGTGGAGGAGATGTTTTTGCCAAACCGAACTAACTGGGGTCGGTGAGGAAATCCAGGATCCAATTGCACAAGGGGGTATTGAGGCCAGGACTTGAGTTTACTGATTAGTTTTGAGGGGTTGATGGTGCTAAATGCTGAGCTGTAATCAATAAAGAGCATCCCGATGTATGCACCTTTGCTGTCCAGATGTTCCAGGGTTATGTGTCAATAAGACAGCATCTGCAGTAGACCTGTTGGTTCGGTAGGTGAATTGGAGCGGATCCAAGTTGCCACTCAGACAGGAGCTGATATGTTTCAACACCAGCCTCCCAAAACACTTCATCACTGTGGATTTGACTGCCACTGGGCGATTGTTATTTTGACAAGTTCCCATGCTCTTCTTCAGCACCAGTACGACTGAAGCCTGCTTAAAGCAGGAGGGTACCACACAGTGTTAGAGCGAGAGGTTGACGATACCCATGAATACACCAGCCGGCTGGTCAGCACAGGCCTTCAGTACTCAGCCAAGTACTCTGCTTTCCTTGGATTCACTCTCACGTCGTCTTCAGATACTGAGACCAAAGGATCATCGGGAGACATGGAGATGTGTGATGATTCCTCCCTGTTCAGGTGATCAAAGAAGGTATTGAGCTCATCTAAAAACAAAGCTCTGCTGTCCCATACGTCATAAGATTTAACTTTGTAGGAGGTTATGGCATTCAAACCCTGCCACAACTGTCCCTCATTGATTCCAGTCTGGTCTGGAATCTGCACCTCGCCTGTAAGATGGCTTTCTGGAGATCATAGCTGCACGTCTTGTAGCATTCTTGATCTCCAGGCTTGAATGCCTCTGATCTGGCTCTCATCAGATTCCAGATTTCATTGTTCTTCCAGGGCTTCTGATTGGGGGAAGCCCTGAATGATTTTATGGGAGCACACTCATCCACGGCTCCTTTAATGAAGTCTGTGACAATATTGGGAAAAGAGGAAGAGGGGCGGGAGTGGGACATTCTGTAGTGATTACTAAACCAATTGTCTCAAATCAAATGACCTTACCGGGTGTCTCAGGGCTGGGTATGTCTGCACCTGGACCAACCCCTACCTCTGGCACTCCTTCTCTGCCACCTGTCCCACACCCTTACCATTCCCAATATCCTTTACTCCTGCCAGATATACAAACTGGCTCTCCACTCCATGTGACAAATACAGTATTATAGAAGGGTATTATATGTGTTATAAGTCTTACAGCTATATATGTGTGCCTATGACCTTTGCACAGTACTGTAGTAGTTTCAATGTGATTCCTCCCTCATCCTACTGAACTCCAGGTACAGGCCCAGAGACATCAAACTCTACAAGTTCATTAAGCTTTCTATTTCTGTATTGTTGTGAACCCCCTCTGGATCCTACCCAGGGGCTGCACATCTTTCCTTCAACGTGGGTCCTAAAATTGCTCACAATATTCCAAATGCAGCCCGATGAATGCTTTATTAAGCCTTAGTATTCCACCCTTGCTTTTATATTCCAGTTCTTTGATATTAATGTTCTCATTATATTTATGTTCCTTACTATCTATGCAACCTGTAAGTTAGTCTTAAGGGAATCCTGAACCAGGACTGACAAGTTCCTTTGCACCTCCAATTTTTAAATTCTCTCTCCACTTATGATAGTAGTTTGTACACTTTATTTTCCCTACCAAAGTGCACAACACTACACTTCTCCTACATCATATTCTATCTGACATTTCTTTGCCCACGCTCTTCATCTGTCTAAGTCCTTCCACAAACTCACTGCCTCCACCTACCTTTGTATTATTTGCAGCTTTGCTATAATGCCAGCTGGTCCTTCATCCAGTTCATTAACGGGGACAAAATAGCCTACTTCTGTGTTGTTAGGGTTGAATAATTTACGCAACATACAGTAAGGTCCCATTAGGAATCTTGCAGTTTCTATTTAAGTGCTTGGTTCAATGTATATAAACCTCTCTGATACTGTTTCACATTGGATTTTTACTTTACCCATTTCATAATTTTTGCAATCTCCAAGAGGACCACAACCTTGTGGTTTGGAGGCTTGCGTGCCTCAATGACCCAAAGACCTATGTTGGCTGGAGTCAGAGCTGCATGATTTGGCTCTTGGCAGGGTCACCCTTGCCAAACAGGGTAGAGGACTGACTAAGTGATCCAACAGTCCTCCAGGTTCAGTGATTCATCTCAGAGCTAACAACCCTGAATGGTAAAATTTTTATGGAAACAGCAGTGAAGAAGCCTTCTACATCGGAGTGTGACGGTATTCCTGAGTCTCCATCTGGGACTTGCTTGACTGACAGTAGTGAAAACCGAGAGGAAGCTACTGACTCAATGAAGGAAGTCCCGAACATCACGGGAGATGGAGACATTCAATACTGCCCTGAGTGCCAGCAGCACAACGAGCAGTAAATAAAATAATTTTGGCAAGAGGCTTGATTAGCAGTAAACTCTGCTATGTTTTGGTGTACCAATACTGGGTAGAATCCAAGTCCCAGGCAGTACTGCTTTTTGTCATGACTCCTTCCCCTTCCTCTTTCACTTGTACTTTTTTCTATGTGATGTGCTTGGAGGGAATTGGCAACATGGTTGTTGCTTCTTTTTACAGTGGTCTTTATTTCTTTTGTTTCATAATGCGCCTTATAAAAGGTTTCTTCCTTACCACGAGGTAGTGTGATCCAGCAAAACACATGCATAGATAAAACATGCTGAATCGTAGCTGCCGAAAATGGGTACTTAATCTGCACTCGCCTAGTTTCAGATTTTTTCCACAATGCCAGACCGCTTCAAGACATTTTTATCACAAATTCATTTCAAATTTATGCAGTTCTTCTGATTACATTTCAAAACAACAATTTAATTGATATTCTAATGTTGATATATGAACTGTGCAGTATAATCAGCAGAAAGGCATTTATTTCCAGGCGGTTTTGATTCTGTACAGATAATGCCAGATTGTAGAAATGGAAGAATCCAGGACATGAAATCCATATATCAGAGGCTGGGAATTCTGTGGGATGATGCGCATCCTTATGTCCCAAAGTCTTTCCACAACTTGCCAGTGGAAAGTGTGGTGGAATTCTGCCTTCGGCCTTGGAACTATGACAGAACCTGCTGGCTTTCCCTTCCACATGGACTTCAGCAACAAAGTCCAGTTTTGTTGGATCGCCCAGCATTACTCTTGGGAATTGCTTCCCAGATCCCATGTTAAATCTGGTGCAGGGTACAACATTCGTCTTATTTAAGGTCATAGGTCAAAGAGTGGGCGGCGGAAAGGTAGAGGCTTAACTTTTTAAAAATTATTTTACTGTTGCATTAATGTTTTTAAATGCTTGTCCATATTTTTAGACATTTTATCAATTAATGATTTTGAAAGAAGAATTACCTTGTCTGTAAGTGCTTCTGGTTGTCAGAGACACATAAAAGATGTTTAAATCAATTACAGGTTTATGGCCAGTAAAGATCCACACCCCAGCTGCCCTCTTCTTTGTGGCTGCCAGGCATGTGTTAGGAATGCAACCTCTGAAGTGCACTGCCCATTGTCACTCAGAGCGTGACGTTGGATTGTGGGATGAGGAGCACCAGTGGGATTTTCTGGAGTCAAAGCATTAATAACTAGATTTTTATTTAGTTATTTTTATTTTGAGACACAGCAGCATAACAGGCCCAATCAGCTCGCAGAGCCTAATTACACCAATGTGACCAGTTAGCCGACTAACCCATATGTCCTTGGAATGTGGAAGAAACCAGAGCCCCCTGAGGAAACCCACATGGTTCCAGGAAGAAGGTACAAACTCCTTACAGACCACGGTGGAACTGAACCTGGGTCTCTCGCTCTGTAATACACGAAGCTACTGCACAGCCGTATTGCTTTACGCACTATTTACATTGTCACTGATCTACTGAGAAAAGTCATCCGTAAGCCGTAGCCACCTATTAAATTGCTCAGACTTGGAATATAACTCTTTACCTTCCTCACCTTTAGCTCTATCGGTGTGGTTGGAACCACTATAATTAAGAGCAAGTAAAGTTGAAGTAAATTGGAAAAAAATAGGTTATTTGAAGTGCAGGATCTGAGTGGCAATTCCCAGCATTCTACTGAGTGCTGCTAGACTAGTAACAGTGCAAACTGATAGGTTTACATCCCCAACCCCCACAAATGGATCTGTCAATATATCCCAGACTCACAGTTCATATGTGCAAGTGCAGGTTGTAGAACTGCCGGGGCTAACATTCAAATAATTACTCAGATGTAACCATTACCAGTTTGAGTCCTCATTCCCATCTCACCAAACTGTGAGTTATTTGACTTTTAATTAACCTTTTTATCATGTGCTTATTAGTACTGAAGAATGGAACCTCTTCTATTTAAAATTCGCAACAGTAAATTTCTGTCTTCACCACTGATGTGCTAACTTGAGAGAGCAGGTAGTTTGCAGTTACCTGTTTCTCATTCGATTCCCAAAAACTCAATCTAGATATTCAGGTTGAATATTATACCAGATGCAGAGAGAAGTTCTCTATAGCCTACCCCAACGATAACCTTTGGTTTATTGAAACCTTTTCAATAACCTTTATGGCACCAATATGACACTTTTGTATTTCTCATTCCAGATATCCCTTAGCTTTAAAGTGAAATTCATGCCAAACAGTATCTCCTCCTATCCCACCCAAAAGATGGAAGAGACCCATTCCATCAGTCTAAGACAGATCTGAACCAGGCTGTCAGAACCACTTTTTATGAAAGCAAGAGATTCTGCAGATGCTGGAAATCCAAAAAAACACAAATAAGATGTTGGAGGAACTGAGGGAAGGTGGGGGTAGGGGATGGGGGTGGTAAGGCAGCAAATGAAACTCAGCTTGTCACCATAGGGTTCAGCTGGGCAAAGAATGCATCCATCTGTTACTGTTTCAGAAGATGGTAGAAAACAAAGCTGGAGACCGACATTCCAGCTGAAAAGAAGACCATAAATAGATTTTCATGAGTCCAGGAAGAATATGAGTGCCTACCCAATGGGAGTTAACAATGTCTGCCCTCAGTATTATCAGGCATTTGGTCTCTGTACTCCACTATTCTTCTTCCCTGCTTTTTTTTTTGTCTTCACTGACATCAACAAAGGAGTTTTAAAAAAAAGAGTAGATAGAGTAAAGTCACAACATGATTGCCAGATAAAACCAGGTAGAATACTTTCCAGTTTGGCACAGCAGTTTTGAACAATGTTGAATCATAGAGATAAATTGCAAGACTGTGGCTTCAGCCTTTAAGGACCCAGGGTCAAAACTTTTCCGCTGTTCTGCCTCCTTTTCTGTCAGGAAATGTAGAGGAGTCTTGACCTTGGTGCAAAGCAGCAAGAATGGTTTAGCAGTGAGCGTCCACTTTATTAATAAGTTACAAAATAACAAGCCACATTGGGCCACAAAACCATAGAGAATGGCACTTAACACAACAAGGCTAGGAAGAGCTGACTGGTTCAATGGGCAAATCAGGATTGTTGATGCGAGCTGGGTTTAAATAGGCTGCAGGTGATGAGTTGGAAACAAGTGGCAGGTGACTCCTGTTAGCTGGATAAAGACTGGGAAGTGCCTGTCCGTACAGTGCCTGAAACTTTTTGGCCCTGTAGATACTCCATAACACCCACTTCTTTGACCTCTTCTTATGAGGACTGATTTGAAATTTTATTTGATAAAGCTCTCGTGAAGCTACAATTCAAATAATTGTTGAATGCTACCAGTTACTGTGAATGATTATGGCTGTACCTTACTCTTGGCAGTGAACAACCTTGGTCACCGCGTGATCTATTTGTACCTGCAGTAAGATTTTTGCTTATATCGCTTGTCTTTCAACTGTAATTTTTTTTTCTATTACTTTAAATAAAGCAATTAAATTTGCCACCTCTGTTTTTTAGAATCTAAAATTCAGGGATCTAAGGACTTTAAATGCTCCATTTCCTCACTTTGACCAAGTAGAGTAGATTTTTAGCATGCCAAATTCAAAAATGAATGACTGACCAGGACTACCAAAAGTGTCTTTCTGGTTTATATCTCTATTAAAAGCATTCAATGTCAGATAGATGTGCAAAACTCTGCCACTATTAATTAGTAGGTTATTTAAATTCCCTTGCTCATGCATCACCCCCGTCCCTACTTCCTCCCCACTCCCCACCCCACTGCTGATACAAGGTCGGCTGCCATAGAGATCCCAGAGCTTACCCACCTAGAGAACTGTTCTTCAAAACTTGTGCAAAACACCCAATCCTCATTAGGAACCTCTTCCCTCTGGTTTTAGTCGTCTGTTCTATATGTAAAGTTTCTCATGATCTAGCATGCCTGTGCCCCTTGTACCTTTGACATATTAGGTATGTCTCCACTACTAGGAGGAAAAACCCAGTCTATTAAGTTGAAATACCCCATCCCAGGTAACATATGCACCTTTTCCAGTCCACCTTCGAATAACTCGCTGGTCTTCACAGCTCTAACTAATTTTCATAAAGTTGTCCCATAATCTCCCTGCTTGAATTCTGTGCCCCAGTTAATCAAGTCATTTGCCTTTTTAATCACCATTTTTATCTATACTGCCAACTTCTTGGCCCTCAATACTATATGCAGTCCTATCATTCAATGGGCATATCCTATCCTGATTAGTCCTCCTAAAATGCATCACTTTACATTGCATTTCATCTGCCCGTCATAGACACAAGAGATTCTGCAGGTGCTGGAAATCCAGAGTACTTAGCCTGAAACACCAGCTCTTTATTCATCTCCATAGATGCTGCCTGACCTGCTGTGTTCCTCCAACATGTCATATATGATGCCTTTCCCACATCACTGAGACCACTCTGCAGTCAGACTATCCTTCTCAGAATCAGCAACTTCAGCAAATTTGTCAATTTTAAATGACATCTCTTTCTCTGTTAACTTAACATGGGTTGAATTTAATTTAATGAATTAATATATTTGTCACATTACATACATATGCATAAACACATACACACATTAAAAGATGGGCAACATCTTTTCATTTCAAAATATATTAGTTAAAACTACTTTTGGATTCATTCACTTTTAAAGTACTCTCTACAGTTTGACTTCAGATAAATACATTCAAATGATCAACAAACAATATATTGTAAATAGAAAGATTTTGTGATTAATCCTCAGTCTCAGCCCATCAAATGCAAGTGCAGTACATTTATAACAAAACAGAGTATCTGTGATATCCATGTATAAACAAACCATTTCTTCCTTTAAACATAACAGATGCATGTATCATTGACTTCTACATCATCATGTTATTTATAACTTGGGTCAATATCAACAAATTTGATCATCAGAAATGTACACCAAGATGAATGCATTACACCTCCACATTTGCTTTATTGGGAATATACACCCTGAACCAAAACAATATGCTCTAAATTTGCGATGAAGCATCTATTAAAACAGAGAAGTCAATAGTTTATTACTAGCAACCTTCTGACTGCATAAATAGAATTATATCCATACATCTTTCAATTAAGGACTCAAATACCATATACCCAACACACAAGACTCTGTAAATACATTGCCTCAATATATTATTCTACCAAAATATTAATAGCAGGAAGTCCTGACATTAGGAATACAAGTGCTCACAGCTGCTCTGCACAATTTATGCAACAGTTCTATGAATCTCAGCTCATCATTACAACAATAATGTGCTCAAATATCTATCTAATATAATAATCTATCGATAGCAGCTTCTGATTATTGATAAGCATGGTGGAAAGAAATACAGTGCTAGAGATAATATAGTCATATCCACACAACAGTAATCCTTCAGATATTAATGGCTTCCACAAATATGAGCCCTCATCAAGAAAATTCAAATCTAAGCTAGTTCACTACTTACACTAAGTAAGCTCATACTGATCTTTTTAAATGTACAATAGGGACAGCCACGTTCACCTTAAAGTTATTTCTTGCACTACTGGCTTGTGACAGCATGTTAACAATATGGGCCATTACAAATCATTTTGTTAGCACTTCAAAATTAATTTACTAATACATCTGTTTAATGCCGCATAGAAGCTTTTATTTCTCTTTGTCAAGCTGTGTGACCTGATACTGCCTTTTCTTTATCCATCTGGCATCTGGTAGTAACGCCAGCAAGCTTCACCCTGGTGGGAGTGGGTGAGATGACTCCATCACGTTACTTCCAGTGACGCTGAGGAGACGCGGTCACACTCAGCACGTGAACGCAGGCTGTGCCATTGCTCAGATGAGGTCCGGTGTAGGTTCAGAAGCCGACGCCAGTGATTGGACTCGGGCGCACCCGTAGAGTACTGCCCAATGACAATCCGACCGACAAAATCATTGCTGCTTTTCATGTTGTGACCATAGACTAAAAAGGATGAAATATCACAATTAGAACTTTAAAATGTAAAATAATAAGCTTAAACTATGATCAATTGCGTTCAAAGCCAAACTCCCAAACAGTGCTCCAACTGGAAAAGCCCAGAACCACCAATGGTAAAAAATGATTTATCTCAGTGATCTCATCAATTGTCCATATTGATTGTAGTATTTGTAATTATTCCAAATTAAAATATTTGAATGTTTTGCTAACATAATTATTTTGTTATCAAAACTCATTAGCAAAGATCTTCAAAGGTATCATGCTACATGGTTTCAGCAGTGAAACACGCTGAAATTTCAGTTCCAAATGTTATTGAAAACAAATTGGACAGCAAGCCACAGCAACAGTGACCTGTAATGTATTTACCAAGTGTCAATTGTACACAAGAATATCAAGCAAAATATTTCTATATTTAAATTTTAAGACCATTATTTAATTTAATCTATCAATATATTTTAAATGTAACAAAAAAGGCTTTAGCAGATTAATGAAATCTCTGCTCAGCAAAAGCAAATACACTTAATAGTTTTGCACCGAGGATTGCATTTCCCAATAGTAAAAGTAATGCATGATATTCTTATCAAACCTATCCACCAGCTGGAGGTGACATTTCAGTTGCCTTGGTTCAGATTATTCACTGCAAATTTAGGCAAGCAAATAATCTGTTCAATCAAAAGAAAATAAAAAGTTAAAATACAACTTTTGAATGTATATTAAAAATTAAAAGTGCAATGTTTTCAATTGAATTTGGAAAATGTCTGCCTTTTATTAATCAGTATTCTCCAATATGTAGAAACCACATTTAAAAAAAGTAACTGCCATTCAAACTCAATATTGTGTATGAATAACTCATAAAAACAAAATGGAAAATAAAGGTAATTATCTACAAACCAAATGGTAGCCCAAAATAGAAGTTTAGTAATAGATTAAAGTTGGTAAAAGATTATAGTTATAGATAAATGAAACAAGTAACATCCCCATTAAAACCTCTGCTGCCCTCAACAGGTTCTGCGGTGAAGTGCAGCATTTAGAAAGTTGATTGCAAGATTAATTTCATATTTAGATAGAAATGTTCTACTAAAATAAGGATATCGAGCAAACATCAACTTATTAGAAGAATGTAACAAGCCTAGTGTAGGCAATATTCAGTGAAAAAATATTACTCAGTAGAGATAAATTAGTCCCAATAACTTCAAGAGAAAAAGTAGGATGCAGCTGTTCAGAACAACAACTTGAATGGAACACATTTAACTTCGTATTTTGCATCCAATATTTCAAATTGCAACATGACCAATAAACTTATTTCTGAAGTCACTGAAATTGTATTGGAAAATGGCTCGACTCAGACATATAGAGAGCGATAAGAAATGCAGAGTGCTATCACTCGTTAAGCAAACATGAACAAGGACAATTTTTTTTAATAGCCTTTTCTTCTGACATGGACCATTCTTCCTCTGAGAGTCAAGGGAGGTGAGCT